>NC_056743.1:1092259845-1092287345 GCF_019279795.1 Protopterus annectens | reverse complement strand
TTGTTGTATCTTCCACTGTGGGAAGCTACCATTCCCAGCATGTCTCTAGCATGCATACTTAGATTTGCAATGCATGTCTATAACACAGGCCTCGTGCAGTATTGCATTATTGTACATACTCAGGGTGAACTAGTTGAAGAAAAAATATGAAGGGGGAAAAATGAGTAGAGAGACTGCATGCAGAAAGAAAGGTTGGTAGAAGGGACTGATAATAATAATTTTGGGTCTATGTTAGGATATCAAAAACACACCCCACACTCCCCCTAACTATATAAACCAAATCCAAGATCGCACTACAGTGGGGAATAGGGCAAATTTAAAAGGTTTCCTTCACTTACCTTATTCATTACATTACTTCCTGGCTGTTGGCCAACTATAGCCATTCAATGAATTTATTTTCAAAGTTATACATGTTTGGTAATGTTCTGTATTGCTGTTTTACGTATGATACTTAGCCGTTCGAGGGTTTGTGTTTTCGATAGCCAATCATAGACCCAATAATCTTTTTGAAGTTCTAGTTAGTGAAAAATCTGATTCTGATGATCAAGCACTATCAGTACATAAACCTAGGAAAATATTCAATTGGGGAAAGAGTCAAAATAGGTAAATGAAAATGTAAAAATATTTCCCTAAACTTAAAATGAAGGAAAAGCATCAGTTTTAGAGTACTTTCAGTAAATGGGAACAGTATTATTAACACTGTAAGAATGCTATGGATACAGGATGTGACGTGGATATTATTCTCTTAGAAGATGTAAGATTCCTAACAAGTGAAAAAAGACTGCAAACAGAAAAATTGTGGGGTAGAAATATATTATGGAACTTAGGAAGTGAATATTGTTCTGGAGTAGCTGTGTGGGTAGCAAAATACAGAAAATATTAGATGCAACATTGGTAAGGATGGGAAGGTTAACTTGTAGATGTGAGTTGCAGAGAACATTTATAGAATTATAGCATTATATGCATGTATAACTAACAAGGAAAGAGAAAATCTGTTTCATCAGATCTTAGACTATGTGGTGATTAACATGAATATTATAACTGCAGGGGACTTTGTGATTTAATGGGAACATGTAAAAATAAAGGTTAAGATGTTAAAAAATACAGAAAGTAATAAAATGTGGCAAATTAGCTGTGTGGAGCAAAAGTCAGTGGACAAATAAAAGGCAACACTTGGATCTGAAATTGATTATTTTGTATTATTGGAGAGTTTGGTGGTAGTAGACGGTGAGACAGCTGAGAAAGTTTTTTCAGACCATTTAGCAATATGGATGCAGGTGATAGAAGGGAAGGAGTGTATTAAAGCAGAAAGGTGATAAAAAGAATAAATAATATATTATGGGATTAAACGGTAAGAGTGGGAAGCATTGCAGTTAAGGAAAGATCATATAACCATGAAGGACTTCTATAAAAACTCATCTGAATGCTGGATTAAATTAAAAAAAGTGCTTGTTTTCAATGGTATGATGATGTAAGGAAGGAATAGAAAGTGGAGTATGGGAAAATGTATAGAAATGTACATGAGAATTTAAAGAATAATACAAGAGAGTATTATGGTATGGAAAAATAAATATATAAAAGAAATCAAGAAGAAATAAGGCATCCCTGTTTAGGCAGAGGTATTATTTTCAAGGGAGAAGGGAGGAGGTATCTCCATAGCTAGGTGAAATAGTAAAGGAAGATATTAATATAATGAGGGAAACGAAAAATGTAAAAGGAGAGGGAAAAAGTGCAAATTATTAGTAAAGTAGTACAGCATGTGGAAAACATGTAGAAGAGTAAAAAGAAGGAACATAAGAGAGAATGGAAAGTAAGAAAAATAAACAAGTTAAGGAAGAATTTGAAAAAGAAACTACTATTATTGAATTAGATATAGTACTTAGGAAAGTAAATGTTGATTCACTATCAGGCCCATGGTATATAGTATGGAATGCATAAGAAATTAATGGACTGGCAAAGATAGTATTTTTGTAAATGTACTGAATGTTTGATAGAAGAAAGAGTTTGTTTATGAAGAGTTATGTAATGCAATATTCAATTTTTATATGGAAGAAAGATGAGAGGAATAAAATAAAAAATGGTGACCCATCACATTAAATAACACAGATATAACTTTTTATGAGAATAATGCAGAGGAGAATGGAAGGAAGGCTGAGGGATATTATGTAAAAAGTATATATGGTATAAAATGGAAGGGATGTCAAGAATTATTATTAGTTGTGAGAGAAATTGTAGATGATATAAGTACAAGGGGGGATGTGAAACTTATAGAAGGTCATATTAGTAAGGCATTCTATACAGTCGGACATGATGTTTTGTGGGATATTATGGAGAAGTATGGAAAAGGTAATAGAATTAGGAGAGTGTGTATGTCAGCATATCAAAATAATAGTGTATCAGGATTAGTGAATGGGTGGCTGAGTAAAGAAGTGTGCATTACATGTGGTATAAGACAAGGATGTCCCATGAGTGGAATATTGTTTGCATTGGTGATGGATGTATTAGTGAGTGAAGTAGCTTATAAAATGAAAGATGCTAGAAATGTGATCCAAATGGAGGTGGTGATTACAGTAGTTTTGACATATACAGCTGATATAGCTGCCAAGAACAAAATATGGATGAGGGAAGTTTTGATTTGTCTGAATGGATGTTTAAAGGAAATGAGAATGATCTTGAAAAAAGATAAAAGTAAGGGTTTGGGTAATGTGAAAATTTGGCGTATATATTTTTTAAATGTATGAAGTATCTTCGCTAGGAATACAACTTGGGAAAAATTATGTAGTTATGATGCAACGGAAAGGTTTGATAAAAGAAATGAAAGAAATATGTATTCTGTGGAGTACATATAGATTAGCATTCAATAAAAAAAAGATCTAGTGAATTCTGTTTTAATGAGGAAAAATAGCATTTATGACAAATATTTATATGATCCCAGAAAAAAAAACATGAAAAGGGAATTATGTAATTGTTTTTTTCTTTCTTATGGGGTTCAAGATTAAACCCACTGAAAAGGGGTATGTTGTATATGAACGAAGATGAAAGGGTTTTAAGGTTACTAAATCCAGTTTATTCTGTTCCCTTAAACTAGTACAGAATATTAACATGAGTAAAGGAAGAGAATGCAAAATTAATAGTGAGAATGATTAAGTATACATACACAAAGTTCTGTGAGAGGATGAGAATAAGAAAAAGAATATGTATGTGAAGAAATTAAAAGCTATCAAGAAAAACACTAAAATGGAAAATAAAAATGTATGATATTGAGAAAGGTGGAAGGATGTGGTATAATACTGTGATGAAACAATACTATTATGTACCTCTGTGGGAGAATTTACTAGGGAAAACGAATAATGCCATTAAAGCAAGGAAAAAGTGGTGTAATAAGATAGTAGAGTGTCAGTATTTCCTATGATGAATGGTAATAAACAAGTTGCCAGTAAATGAGATTTTGCCATATAAAATAAGAAACTTAAGAGTGTGTTTATGTTCTGGGGAAGAAGAGACAACAGAACATATTTTTAAAATTTAAAAGAGTGATGAAACACTGGAGGAAGTTCTGTGAAAAAGAAATTTTTGAGAATGTTAATGATGAAAACAACATATATATATATATATATATATATATATATGTATATATATATATATATATATATATATATATGTATATATAATTATGTATGGGTATTATAAGAAAAAGAAGAAAAAATATGTGAAAAGGGTAGATAAGAATTTATTTTATGTAATATGGGATTTTTGCACTGCAAGACTAAATTAATTTTTTTTAAAACAGGAAATGGATTTTGTTAGATATAGTGGGAAAATTAGATTATGATTGTGGAAGGAGCGGGGATTAGTTATGGAAGAATAACAATGAGGATGTTATAAGAAGAAGCATAAATAATAAAAAACAGAAATGTGTATATATGTGCCTGTAAATATGTACATTGTTGTAGATATGTAAATAATGTTTTATTTATGTTTTCAATAGGTGCCATGGGATCTTTTACATTCACCTGAGCTAGCATTAATTCATCCGAAGCAGTGCACGCTCAGAAGTGCAGAACCCCCACACACACAATGTTTCATTGCAGTGTCAGAAATATGAAAATTAATCCACTTGCCTGGAGTGCAAATAGAATCCACAGCCTTCATAACATCACTAAAGGTAGGCATCATTTATATCACAAGTCTCCACAGCACTGCCTGCCACAGAGAGGACTGATTTGGGATCTAAGTATATCAGAGATGAAACAGAATATCCATTTAAGTTCAAGATAACTTGAGATATAAACAAGACATACCTAACAGGAAGGCATCTGTAGCTTGCATATGTTTCAGTCACATTTCTGTTCAGTATGGTAAGGTTACTCACATTTTCTTGATTGCTACTGCATTTCATAATAATAATAATAATAATAATAATAATAATAATTTGCATTTAATAATGCATACACTACACTAAACGGTGTTTAAATGCAATGCATTTCATTTATCTGAGCAGATGCTGGTGGACAAAGATGTTTCCCAGGCAGTGAAATACTCGCACATCTCTAGGCAGTTGTGGTTGCTGTGTATCACACACATTTCTAGCTGTTCCTGTCTCACTGCTCAAGATGTATCTACAGGTGATGCAGACACATCTACTGCAGCATGGATAAGGGACACTTAATCTGCAAATCCATGGGAACATGGGAGAATTGTGTAATGCCTTCCTGTGCAAGTCATAACACAAGCTGCATGTCTGCGCTTTGTGCCCAGAATGAGGATGTGCTATGTACATATGCCTAGTTTCTGTAGCCAGTATCACAGTGAATACTGGATGATCTGCCTTGCGTGAAGGTAAGCCATGTCTATACGTAATATATTATGCACTATATCAGGCTTTGTAGTACTTCTGCATCCTACTGTAACACTCTCTGACATTCATATCCATTTAACATACCCCTTATGGCCATTAATACTTTTACAGACTGCATTCATATATCATCATGTCTGTCTATATAGATATATATATGCCTTTAGTGTGCTTTCCTTTGGCAAATCATCCTATATTACAATCAGCTTTAATTCCTGGTTTAGATGGTAGTCTCACATAAAGCTAGACTAAAAACAAAATGTTTACTTAATTGTTTACAGAAGGAAAAGAGGAAGTCTGGTCGTTATATATAAATGTGTGAGGAATCACTTACTATCATGCTGATGTGCACAGGATTAGAACTAGACAAACTGCAAAATCAAACTAGAGAGGGAAGTAAAAATTAAACAGGCAGAATAATTTCCTTTAGAAAGAATAGGTCAGACTGATCAGAAGATTGCTGATGAACAGAATGGTTTATTAATTTATGTCAAACAAAGTGACTTTTATAAATGTTTAGACTAAAAGACAGCAGAACATTTAAAATATAAGGTGGACTCTTCACTGGATCACAGGGCTTGAAAAGAGACATATATTTATATAGTAAAAACATATGCTCTAAAATGCATTATACTTTGCAGTTATAAACTCAAGTTATTTTGCTATAGTACGTTGTAATCCAGTGCCTTTTTAATAAAATATGGTTAATTATGCCCTACTATGGACACAGGGTAGACTTTTCCCTTGTACACTATCATTGAACAATGCCATTAAGGAATTTATTAGTCTGCAAGGCTTGCCTTCTAGAAACACCTCCTCAGTTTCTACATTTCTTTTCTTCCTAGTGCTTTTCCGATCAGAGGTTCCAAAAAATAATTTTTTTGTGGTGGTCAGTACTTCAGGAATGGCAACATGCCACGTCTGTTTTCATAGGCTGAGAAAAACCAACATCTGATTAAAGGATAGATTACTTCACTACATCCATATAGAGGTCTAGCAGTAGCGTAAGTTTCTCATTCAGCTCCAGTGTCCAATATTTTAGTTACAGTTATTTGATTCTTTAAAGGAACACTGCATACATAGGAACCAAATGCTCTTACCACAGCTGATTCTATTTATAAATGCTGTTTGTCGTGCAGGCTCATGTCATAGCCTACATGCTGTAACTTGAGGCTACAGCTCTCCAATGACAGCATACCTAGAATAGTCTTTCACAAGTATCTTGTTTTTGCAACAGATCACTTGATGCAGTTTTTAGTAGGCATATTGTTCCTAGCTCCCAACAAGCTGCATTCACTGGGACTGAAGAACCACAACAGGTGTTTCTGCTTTTAGGAGAATCAGTTACAGTCCTATACATGTTCTGTGACAGCTGACCAAGAGATAAGAATCACTTGCAACATTACATATATTCTACACTTGCCCACATGAAAGAGGTGAGTGTAAGACAGAACAGTATATACAGCTTATCCTGCCCACCTCCCAGTTGGAAGTATAAATCTGAAGCAGTACTACACATGTTCCATGCAGCTGCTAATCATAAACTGAGGTCTTCTACTGTGAGTCCTGATCATATCTCTCAATTGTCCAGATTTTTGCAGGCTGTCCAGTTTTTTGCCTCGTATTTTTGGTCTATTCCTCAAACATTTTGTGGTTTACTGTCAAATCATTGAGGATTGAAGTCATTTAATAAATAATGACATACATTTGATGTTCAGCTTTAATGTCCTTCAGAAAATACATGCAAATCCTATTATTCTAGCAACTTTCTAAGTATATAAGAGCAATATTTAAAATGTGTCCCTATTGCTTGGGGCTTTTGTCCCCCCATTATTTTAGACTTTGTCCTGATTTCTTGTGCTAAGAGGTTGAGAGGAATGGTTCTGACACTGAAAAATAAACTTCAGTTCAAATACAAAAATTGTACGTCTTGAAAGTCAGTGCTAACAAATTTGAAGTATTTCTATGGGGGAGTTACCCAAACAATCCAATCATCTCACCTCTGCTGTTTAAATATACTAATTCCAGCACTGTAGTATCTACACTAACTCCAACCATGTAGCAGATATATATTATCCCCAACACTGTGTATATATATATATATATATATATATATATATATATATATATATATATATATATATATTTATATACTAACTCCAACACTACAGTTTATATACTAACTCTAGCACTACATTATGAATACTAACTTCATCACTACAGCATATGTCCAAACTAACTCCAACACTATTGAATAAATACTAACTCTAACACTATATAATATATATATATATATATATATATATATATATATATATATATATATATATACTAACTTCAGGATTATAGTATATATACTAATGTCAGCATTATAGTATATATACAAACTTCAGCTCTACAGTATATATAGTACTTCATCACTATAGTACTCCAGCACTATAATATGTTTTCTAACTGCAGCAGTATAGCTTATGTACTAACTGCAGCACTATAACATATGTACTAACTGCAGCATTATAGAATATACAGTAACTTCAGCACTATATATATATATATATATATATATATATATATATATATATATATTTATATATATATATATATATATATATATATATATATATATATATATATATGTGTGTGTGTGTGTGTGCTTGTGTATACACAGTATATGGACAAACTAACTCCAACACTATAGAATAAATACTAACTCCAACACTATATTATATATATAAACTTCAGGGTTGCAGTATATATACAAACTTTAGCACTATATTATATATAGTACTCCCAACACTATAGTATGTATACTAACTGCAACACTATATCATATGTACTAACTGCAGCACTATAGTATATATGCTAACTTCAGCACTATAGTATATAAGCAAACTCCAGTACTATAATATATATGCAAACTCCAGGACTATAGTATATATGCTAACTCCAGGCCTGTAGTATATATACTAACTCCCATACTATAGTATCTATGCTAACTCCAAGTGTGTTGCACCTCAGAGAATAGGGAATATACTGAGGTACTGCAGCCTTTATTTATTGCATATCCCCTTTGTTCATAGTTTTATTTCCTTAGTTCTGTTGATCTCACTTAATGTCCTTCCACTTTCAATAGTCACCCATTTTATCCCTTGGTTGAATATTAGAAATGAAAATAAGACACTCTGTTGTCTCTTTCTTCTGTCCACCCATGTTACAAGTCAGCTTCAGTCCATAAAGGAAAGGAGACACCTTTAATGAGCCGCTCTACATATCTTAAAGCTGAAATATATATAATGTATATATAATGTAAGGCATCAATGTCAAAGGATGCAGCTGAGTAGATATGGAAGTCAAGGTGGAGAGCCAGGAGTATGCTGCACTGAAAAGTGCAGTAGTAGTGGCAGATCCAGAGGTAGACATACAGGATGCAACTCCAGATGGAAGCAAGAGGGAAGTAAGCAGAAGAGGGTAAGAAGGGCTAGGGGACTACACACCACCAGAATATACAGTGGTTTGTGCAATGAAGACAAAGCTAGCAAAGAAGTAACAGGAGAGGAATGAGAGAAATGACAGTGGGGAAAAGTAGTAGCTGGAATAACGACTGGAGGGAGCCATTGTTAGATAGCACTGGTAGGGCTTGTAAGAAGGGTGCCAAAGGGATGGAAAGTTGATCAGCTGCAACAATCCAATGTGGAATGTTTACATTCACTTGGAGGAGGAGCAGTGGCATGAGACAGAAAGAGAAGGAGAGCAGAGCTGGAAACAGGACAGAGAAGAGGGACTTTGGTGACTGGAGACTTTTTCACCAAAGGAGTTTAAGAATTTCAGTAAAGGAGACAGAACAGACCATGCAACAGTGAAACTGGTCTTCAGACTTAGACTTAGTAAGACATGGGAGGAGATCCCCAAAGTGGTCATCAGGGAGAAGGGAGTGGATGCATGATGTGTGATGCTTGTACTCATAAATTGCATAACAGAGCAGACAACTGAGGTGAGAGCAAGCAGGGCAGGGAGGTGACAAAAATATGCCAGGATGGCATGTTGGAGGTAACATTTTCAGAAATGTTACCTGTTTCAGTACCCAGCTTGAAGGAGGAAGAGGATTAGGGAGTATAATGATTGTCAGAAACAAAGGACAAGGAGGAAAAGCTTAAGACAGATAGGAATATGGGTAGGTCTGGTAGACAGACCTCCTATATGTTAGGGATGGGCTCATCTTAGCCTATCTCAAAGTTGAGTTAAAAAGTTATTTCTCCCCAATCATTCTTTTAAACTGAGGTAGGAGTGAATAGGGGTGACACCAAAACAGAAAGGGGTAGATTTTTAGGCAATAGGGTAAGGGAGAAAATGGACCCACATCATAAGAGTGGAAAAAACAATGTTAATTCAAGGCATGCCTGGTAGTATTGCTATGCAACACAAGGAATCTGAAGGGAAGCTTGTAAGCAGTGAAGAAGGAGTGGAGGAACGGCATTAATATCACAGCACCATGAACCAGTGATAAAGAGGAGACATGAAGATTTCAGGATACAAGCTGATAAGGAATAAAAGAGTAGGAGCTAGTAGGAACAACATCCCCACATTAGAAAGCATCCTATCCTGGATGTCCCAAAACATTTCCAATGAAACCATCATCATGGAGGATACCAAGATAAATTGGCAAAACCTAGATTCCAACAACTCCAACAATTGCATTAACATTTATGGTTTTGCTCAGCTCATCTCTTCCCCAACTAGATACTCAAAAAATAACACTCAAGGAACCATACTTGACTGGATCTTAGTATCAGATCCCCACAAGTACACCGACTTCAGAACCCTACCAAATAACTTGAGTGACCACCTACCAACAGAACCATAACCCACATCATTAGAAACCACAACTATAAAACTTCACGCAATCTATCTAGATTTGACCAATACAAATTTAACTCAATACTAAAATCTATGAGTTGGTCCATACTAAAAAGTCTACCAGTAGACAAAGCTGTCATCCACTTCAACAAAATATTCCTAGACACCCTCAATAGCTTAGCTTCTCTCCACTGCAAGAGAGTAAGGACTAATCACACCCCTTGGCTAGGGTTGCCAGCTGTCCAGTTTTTGACCGGACTGTGCAGTTTTATGACAAATTGTCAGGTTACAAATTCCATTCAAAACCAGACATGTGAAGTCCGGGTTTTTGGTTTTGTTTTTAAATTTTGCAGCGAAGACGCTGATGTCATCACGTGCGCAATGACATCAGGTCCCTCAGGGCTACCAGCCTGTCGGAATTGAGCTCAAGGAGCTCACTTCCGGTAGTGCGAGCGAGAAGCAGAAGCCAGCATTTAACTTTTCAAACAGGGAAGGGGAATGCAGCATTTTCAGGATGCAAGCGAGCATCAGCAGTTCGACTTTGGATATTATTTAACTTCATCAAACAGGGAAGGCATAGCAGAAGCCAGCATTGGGAAAGCAGTATTAACAATGAAGGTAGTGTGTGTGTGTGTGTGTGTGTGTGTGTGTGTGTGTGTGTGTGTGTGTGTGTGTGTGTGTGTGTGTGTGTGTGAACATGTCCAATTTGTTGTAGGTTGTGAACTCTGAATGGGAAATGGGGTACATGACGTCATGATAAGTCAGCTATTTATACACAAGTATTGTGGACTTTCTTATTTCAACATTATTTTAACTTAACAGTACTGCAAGTCAACTAATGTAGTTCTGTTGCCATGAAACATAGCTGTCAAAATTAGAAAACCATAATCTTAATAGGTAACATTAAAATCAGATGCCTTAACATAATCATTACTCAGGTAGATGCCTTAGGTCACCGATTCTTAAGAATCGGTCAGCTTATGTTCCATCCATTTAAAACCTTTGGGAATACAACTGGCACTCAAGCACAGTGCTACATCTGCAGCAATGCTGTGTACCACATACCTAGTTGATTACATACACATTTCATTTATATCTGGCTTTCCACAGACTCACCTTTCACTTTTTTTTTTTTTTTTTGCTGTTTCCTCTTAGACTAAAATTGACTCCTTAAGCATACAGTTAGGATGCTTATGCTGAACTTTGATTTCCAACAGCATATATTCCTACAAATAAAATCCAAAACTTTTTACCATGTTAAACTCATTCCCTCATCTGCTTGCTGAAGTATTCACTTAATGAAAGTCCCCATCTGTGACATACAAAAGCAATGCTTTTGCTAGAACTACCATGAAACTTTCATTACACTCAATCACTTTCTTTAAAAACTTGGATTTCTGCTGTTTTTTTTTCCCAGAGGATATGCTCACAGATCCAAATCAATGATAAAGAATCAGCTGCAGAAAAATCTCCAAAGACCTCCATTGAACAAGCCAAGGAAATTAATTGGGGAAAGGATTACTAATATTTCAGGAATTATAACTTCTGTTGTAAAGCATTCATTGCTGCACTTGAGCTCAAACCCAGTTTGTCATACTGGAACAGTTCTTTTGCGCTCCGGTGGGAGCAGAGAGCTCAATTCAACCCACCCAAGGTGGGAACTTCTGGTCAATAGATTATAGCAAAGGTGTGTAAATTGATGACCCTGCTAGTTTTCTGACCGTCCACTAGTTGTCCACATTAAGCATTTGCTCTGTAGTTTTCTATAAAAGGCATAGGTTCATTTTTCAAAAGCTGCAAGACCAATTGTGTCATTATGCATTGTTTTATACTAAACATGTATTTTTAGACCATGCTATACATTTTCAGGTCTGTGTTATTGATGTAAAATATGATTGTTGTTAATACTGTCATTTCCTAGAACGTTTTAAAATGTTATCATCCTAAACTTGGGAAAACAAAGTGCATTGCTGTTTTGGTGAATGTCAGATTTAAAGGCAGAGTAGTTTTAATGCTAAGCCTGTTTTCATTTTGAGACCGTATTGCTTTGCTTAGCAAATGTGTGTCAGTGGTTTGTGCTATAAAATTTGAAATAAATTTTTTAAATTAAATCCAAATATCTATAATCACTGTAGAAGTAAAGCAGAAGACAATATGCACAGTGAGAGTTTTGAACAGTGTTTATGGCAACTAGGGAGAAATTGGCTGAAAGCAGGCATCCGGAACAGAAAAAGAGGATGTTCCCATCAGCTGATGTCATTATGATGTCACAAAATGGGTGGGGCATGGATGGGAGAGGGGGTGGGAATGGGTGGAGTTATGGGTGATGTGAGGGGCATGACCTTAGTCCGGTTTTAGCCACAAAGAAAGCTGGCAACCCTACCCTTGGCTAACCAAAAACTCCAAAAACCTTCTTGTAACAAGAGACAAAGCATGGCAGAAATGGCAAAAATACAAAATTAACTCTAACTTCCTAAACTATAGACAACTATGCAACCAAGCAAAGAAAATGATAAATAAAGATAAGAAACTCTATTTCTCCCAACAGTTAACCTCCCACAAAAACAACCCAAGAAAATTCTGGCATACTATATCTCAGCTCCTTACCCCAGGGACCAAAGAAAACCCATCCCCTGCCACTGATAAAATCCCATCTCAAATAGCAGGAGATTTCAATGCACACTTCGTAGAGAGCATATGCAGTCTGTTCAATCCCTCCACCCAGCCCTCAATCTCTTACTCTCCTCACAATCCCAGCCCACCCCAAACTAACATACAACAGTCTCCTTCATCTTCACATGACCCACAAGCCATACTAGAAACTCTCCAAAGTATTCCACCTTTTACACTTCAACCTGTCCCCACTCAAGTTATCCATAGGTTACTTCTCAAACTAAAACCTTGCTCTTCATCTGCCGATAACCTCCCACCAGAATACTTAAAAATAGCCACCGATGCCATAGCTTATCCTATCAGTATTCTCATTAACCAATCCATCTCTGAATCTTACATCCCCTCCCTCTGGAAAAAATCCATAATAACCCCCCTGCTCCAAGGAGGTAAATGCTTTGATATCTCAAATTACAGCCCCATCGCTATACTCTCTCCCCTATCCAAACTGTTAGAAAAATGCATATATAAGCAACTGCATAATCACACCCTACAAAATAATCTCCTCACCCCCACCCAGCACGGCTTCAGACCCTCCCAAAGTACAACTGCTGCTTTAATCTCCTTCACAGATACAATTAACAAAGCCAGAGATGCTGGACTACTAGTATCTAACTCTATCCAAGGCCTTTGATACCGTCTCCCACCCAAAACTCCTGCAACAACTGTCTACTCTTGGTCTTTCCTCTTCTGCCCTTCTATGGTTCAATAACTACTTAACATGCAAACACCAATGTGTAAAATGGCAGGGAACCCCTGACTCTCTACCTAACAACACTGGAGTCCCTCAGGGATCCATTCTCAGACCACTACTCTTTAATGTCTTTGTTAACAATCTACACAGTGCCTCACACCAAAGCTCCTTGATGCAATATGCCAATGATTCCACTGTTATCCCCACCTCCAACAACATTCAACAACTCCAGCAACTAACACAAACCTCCTTCACTTCCATAGAGACCTGGCTACACAATTCCCAAGCTCCTGCTGAACCCAAGTAAAACCAAGCTCCTCCTTTTCACACCCAAAAATCTCTCAACCAAATTTATTTATTTATTATTTATTTATTTTCAGTTTGATGACGGGGGAGGTCCACTGGGCTCAGGGAGTCTGTTTTCAGTGAAGTCCTGGGGAGAAAATCTCCACAATACATAGATTAATTAAAGATACAGGAAAGTATGGAATAAACAGTTACAAAATACAAATACATTTCAAGTTAGAGACATATAATGTACAATGGTTACATAGCATATAAAGTTTGACGATGTAAAGTATATGTTCACTTCAAAGAGAAAAGAGAAAAAACTCTATAGATTATATACATTGGTAGCAGAATAGTTGTATTAGCAAACATTCAGAGTGAGCCAGTGTATTTAGAAATTCAAGATGGAGTGAAGGCTAGGCTAGGAGGGGAGAATACAGTTGTATTTCCAATTAGAAGAGAGGTAAGAATCGAGCAGAGATTTAAAGTTATCAGTGTTCTCTGAAGTCCTTAGTGAAGGGGGAAGTGAATTCTATTTTTGGCTAAGGAAAATGATAGGAGAAGTTTTCCAGCAGGACGCTTAGGTTTGTGGACAGTAATAAGGTTTTGGTGTTCTGATCCGAGAGTTCTTTTTGGGGTGTATGGTGGCAGGATATTGGTCAGTGAAGGGAATTTAATGGGCTGGAATATTAGCCTGTGAGCTGTAGTAAGTTGGAGTTAGTCTAGATAGTTGGGGAGTTCTAGCCAAATGGAGGGCAGTACAATGATGGGAGGAATATTTGGCTTTGGAAGTGAATCTGGAAATTTTATTATAACAGTTTTCAAGTTTGGAAGAGATAGAGGAAGATAGGTTGGTTAATAAAGGAGCACCATACATTAGAGAGGGAAGTAGATAGGTAGTGGCAAGAGTTTGTCTAGTAGAAGGAGAGAGGAAGTGGTTGTTTCTGTATAGCATGCCAGGTTTTTGATGTTTATTTTTTTTATGTTTTGCTGTATGTGGGTATCGAATGTCAGGTGTTCATCTATAGTTACTCCGAGTAGTTTAGTGAAGGGAACGACCTCTATGGGAGAGTTGTTATGGCTGATAATTTGGAAGGAGCTTTTATCAAGAGGAAAGGATTTTGAGGGAGATAATAGCAATATTTTGGATTTGTTAGCATTTAGAGAAAGGTGGTTTTGAAGCATCCAGGTCTCCGTGGTAGAGAAGGCAGTTTGCATCTTTGTTTGGAGCTCGGGGAGGTTAGAGGCAGAGCAGACTAAAGTTGAGTCATCTGCATATTGTATGATTTTGGTGTTAGGTATGGCAGAGTGGAAATCATTGATAAAGATATTGAACAGCATTGAACCGAGAATGGATCCCTGGTGTACACCAGTGGGGGTAGGCAGAAAAGATGAGGTTCCTTTTCTCCATTTCACAGCCTGAGATCTATCAGACAGGTAACTTGAGAACCAGGATAGGGTATTCTGAGACAGATTAAGGTTAGAAAGGTGGCTGAGGAGATGGGTGTGGGAGACAGTGTCAAATCCTTTGGAGAGATCTAGTATAACTGTTGATACTATTTCCCCAGAAATACAGGCTTGGTTGACTGTATCTAAGAAAGAGAGAAGATTGATTATTGTGCTATGGCCAGGTTGGAAGCCATGTTGGGTTGGAGTGATAAGTTGGTTTCTGGTTAGGAAAGGCATGAGCTGGAGGTGGATGCATTTTTCCAAAATCTTTGAGATTGGGGAGAGGATAGCTATGGGGTGGAAGTTAGAGATATTATTGCTTTTGCCACCTTTGTGGGGAGGTAGAATAAAGGCTGCATGCCACAGTTTGGGGACATAGGATTCCTGTATGGATCTATTGATCATGATGCTAATGGGGAGGGTGATTCCATTTGTGACAGTCTTGGGAAAGAAAGATGGAATGTTATCGGGGGCATTGGAGCAAGGTTTTAGTTTGGAGAGTATTTTTTTATGTAGGAGGTAGAGATGGATTTCAGCTCAAATATGGGAGGACTGTTAGGGACAGTGGGTAGGGTGGAGGACAGGGTAGAGGGGTTGAGATGAGGAGAAGGATTGTTGTTTGGGAAGGTCCTGGTTAGTTCTGCTATTGAGTTGATAAAGAAGGAGTTGAAAAGAGAGACTATTTCTAGATCAGATTTGCTGGCGTCAGGGCAGGGATTGTTTTTGGTACCTGGGTTGAGAAGTGAGTTAATTGAGTTCCAGAATTGTTTGGGGTTTTTGGAGTGGTTGGACTGGAGTTTAATATAGTAGGATTTTTTTGTTTTTGATAATTTGCTTTTTAACAAGGTTGCAGAGTTGTTTATATTTAAGAAGGGTTTCGGGGAGTTTGTTGATGTGTTAAAGTTTCCAGGATTTGTCTCTTTGTTGCATAAGTCGCTTAGTATCTTTAGTTAGCCATGGAGCAGTTTTGTTTTTTATTCTTTTTGTTCTTGCGGGAGCTAGGGAGTTTAGGGCATTTAAGAAGGTGGAGTTAAAAAATTCTACGACATTGTCTACAGTGAGAGTTTTTAGAACATTCCAGTTTATTTATTTGAGGGAGTTAGAGAAAAAGATTGGGTCAAACTTTCTAAGGTTTCATGTGTGAATGTATTGGTGTAGGTGAGGAGGGGAGTAGATTTAAAATATTTTCTCTTAACAAAACCCAACTAGAAATAGTCTCCCAAACTAAACTATTAGGTGTAACCACAGACAGTAAGCTTTCATTTGATCTACATATTCAAAATGCAATCAAGAAATCCCACTACAAACTCGGAATGCTATACTGCCACAAACATTCATGAACTCAGCCACAACAACCACCTTGGCTACTACCTACCTGCTCCCCTCTCACTCCTCTATGCAGCCCTCATTCTGACAAACATTCAGACTACCCTAAAAAACAAATTGGAATCCTGCTATAATAAGATCGCCAAATTTGCTATAAATGCTCCCACAACAATCACCACTGCACAGCTCTTCAAACCCTTAACTGGCTCCAACTACCGCACCTCCTATACTACCACCAACTTAATATAGCACACAAAGCAATATATCAACCCCACACTTGCCCATCACTGAACTCACTCGTCCAAACCTACCTACCCACCAGGACCCTCCGATCTGAAGACAAACAACTATTAACCCTACATAGGCCAAAATAAAAGCAGGACAATGTCTATATTCCTACTCATAACTAAACTCTGGAATGACTTACCATCAGACATTAGGGCAACATCTAATCACAATCATTCAAACTCACACTAAAGAAACACCTCTTAGAAACAAACATCTGCACCTGCTTCAAGTAAACCTAGATACACTTTCCCAGTACACCTCACCTCCACCGCCTTCCTAGCCCTACATCCTTTACTTTTCTTTCCTCCCTTCCTCCTCTATACTTCCCTCCTCTCATCCTTAAACTCCTCCTTATTTTTCCTGACTAACTCCAAATCCCACTAATTTGCTCATCCCACTTTGACCGTTGCATTCTTTTATCTTTACTCTACAAAGGTCTACCTACATATTACCTAAGTAACACTGAAAACAACCACCTTAACTAGACTAACTCCCTTTAAAAACATACCACTAGCCTTCCAACTCTTCAAATTAGAAAAACGAATCAACTTTGCTGCTAATCTCAGACCTTGGAACCTAACTGCTTTTATGCCAGCCAAGCTACCTTGTAACTCTGCAAACTATTCACCTGCATGTAAATTAAATAACCTTGTTATCTACACTAATCAAATGATTTCTTTGTAATTCTCAAATGAATATGCTAAGAAAATGCTTTATTTTGTATTTCAAGCCAAAATATTTTCTTTGTATTTCTCTAATGTAAATGTAAATCAAATAATCATTGTACTTTTGCTTTGTCAAATCTTCTACCACATGTTATTAATTGTACTAATTTGTGGAGCTTTTCTCCCCGGGCCTCCACTGAAAATGGGTTCCTAACCCAGTCGGACTTTCCCGGTCAACAAATGCCAAATAAAATAAAATAAATAAGATAAATAAATTATATAAGGGAGGGCATGAATTTTGTGGTCACAAAGGATGATCTGTTTTGAAATGTTAATATTGTTTTTATTACTGAGACATGGCTGGATGAGAACTTTTGCCTTTTTCTGGCTGCAACCATTTAACCTAGAATACTGTTGATATAGTGCCATAGGAAGGGTAAGATCAGGGTGGAGTCTGCTGATTGTAGTACTGACAGGTTAGGGCTGACTCACGTTGCAACTCGGAAGACCAGCTCCTTTGATCATGTCCTGGTCATAGGACCCAGCTGTGGGGGTCTCTTCATCTACAGTCTACCAGGTTGTACAGACTTTCTTGCAAGAGTTCACTGACTTCCTCATAGACTTAGTTGTTGATCACCAGCATTTAGTCAAGATAGGATTCTTTAATAACTGTGTTGAAAATTAGATGGTTGTTTTGCTAAGGAATTTAATTGTTTTATGAGAGGTTTTCAGTTTGCTCGGGTTATTGTCTCTGTGACATATAAGTTAGGTCATACTTCAGATGGATTTGATCTTCTTAAGAGACGTGATGACTATGGACATGGTGGTAAAACCCGTCTTTTGGTCTGAATATTTCATGGTTCATTTCAGGCACTGTAATCCACCCCATCTTGAAGTGAAGGTAATTCAATCAATCAGTCATATTAGTCCTGGACTTTTTCTACCACAGGAATCGTGCTAACTCTTTGGATGCTATGGTATGCTCACATGCTACAAAACTTCATTATACCTGATACTAGAGTCTTTAGCCACAGGTTACTTTCACCCAGACTCTACTAGGAGACATAAACCCCGGTTTGACCATGGCCTCTGGCTCTTACAATGAATGGGGTACAGGCTGGAATGTCACTGGCATAGTGCAGACTGTGAAGTGACAAACATGACCTGAATAAACAAAATGTTGTCTACCAGGCAGGGATCTTCTCATAGCAAAATGGCTTATCGTCCAGAGAGATCTCTTCAGCAGTTAGTCAACTAGCCTGTCTTACTACTAGAAGAGCATTACTTGCCTCATAATGTGAGTCTGATGGTTTTTTGTTTGTTTGTTTGTTTGTTTTTTTTTAATTGGTGTTGCCATAGTTTCACCTTCTCTGTTTTCCATCTCTTGGATGGTGTTTAATATTTATGATTATGATGAGGGCACTGCTGTTATCTCAAGTGAGTGACTGACAACTTGCAGCCTAAACCCATGTCTATCAATGCTATTGTCAGTCATTCTTGATGTTCCTGGATCAGTGACCTTTCAGATCTTGATTTCATCATTGAGAAATGGAATATTTTCATTGGCTTTATAAAAGGACATTATCTCCACTTTCAAGAAACTATCCCTGGATCTTAATATTTTTGACAACTACCAACCACGCTTTAACTTCTGTCTTTCTAGTAAACCTTGGGAAGATTGGCTTTAAGCACCAGGAGACTCACCTTACAGTCCATAGGTTCATGAATCCCTTTCAGTCAGGCTGTGCACTCACCATAGTATGGAGACAAGTATTTGAGAGTTGTTAACAATTGTCTTATACCTAAAGACCATTGGTACTATCCAGTGCTGGTCCTCCTGATTCTGTCAGCATCATGTGATGCTGTTGATCATGGCATTTTGTTAGAACATTTAGAGGCTTACTGTGATACTTCTTCCATGGATTTACAGTGGTGTATTTCTTATATCTTTCTAGCTATTCCAAAAAGTCTGTTCTGGAATAAATTCTTCTTCCATGTACCCTCTTGAAAGCGGAATACCATGAGGGTCTTTCTTAAGTCCATTGTTATATACAATTTACATACTTCCTCTAGAAGATCTGTTAAGGGAGAGAGTTTAACACACCACAGTTATGCTGATGTCACAAAAATCTACCTTTCCTTCCCATAAGATGGTACGGTGAATGTGTATATCCTGACCAATGATCTTGAAGCCGTACATTCTCGGTTAATCCATAATCTATTGAAACTCAACACATCCAAAACTAAGACCAAGGTAGGTCATGCATCCACGAAGGATTCTTCTGCCCACTCCTTTACCCAAGTTTATCATGCATGGTGGCAATAAGCTTGTGTTTCTTGATAAGATGTTTCTATGCTAACACTTTGAGATCAGGTGTCAGGAGTTGTGAAATGTTAACATTTTTAGTTGTAAAAAAGTTTAAGGACTACCTCAGTTTGACTTTTTGACTGTTGCTATTGTCTTAATCTCTTCTAGGCTGGACTATTACAATGCCTTTACCTGGGACTTCCTAGCATTGAACTCAGCGATTTACAGATGGTGCAGAACTCTGCTGTAAGGCTAATAACTGATACAGCACATTACCAGCACATTATTCCAATTCTGCATAGCCTACATTGGATTCCTGTTCATTACAGGATTATCTATAAGATCTTAGTATCTATTTATTTGCCCACTCATAATATGGGTCCTTCTTACCTGAAAGAGCTGGTTGTGCCCCATTGCTCTGCCCAGTTTTAGTGCTCAAGCTTCCCATGTGCATCTTTAAACTTCAGGTTTCTCCTTATTTTCCTACCAGGCTCCCTCCCTGTGGAATCTGCTACTATGGTGGCTTCAGGAGTGCCGGTCTCTGGCTGGCTTCGGGGGGGGGGGGGACTTAAAATCAACCTTTTTGAAATGGCTTTTGATGGAGTGGAATGACTGTGTTTACATCTTATCTGAGTTGCTAATATTTTTTATTCACAAGTTCAACTTGTTATTGATTATTTACTCTCAATAACTGTATAATGAATTTGTAGTTTGACTTGATGTTAATGGTGTTTTGGGCTAAAACTTCTAAATAAAAACAATGTTGGTGAAATGCCATCACTTGAAGGGTTCAAAGATGCAACAAGAATCAGAACCTAGAAAAACTACTAAGGTGGAGGAAGGCTAGAATGCTGGTGGATTAATACAGTGTTTCAGCCTCCATAGATGTTAAGAGATGACGATGAGAGACTTGAGAAAATAAATGAGTTGGGTTTGAAGAAGACAGTAACACTCACATGGAATCTGAATCAGCTAGCAGCAGACTGAAGCAGTTTGAGCTCCAGGATAGAAAGGAAAATGAGAACTTAGTCTCAAAAAGTGCAGTCAGCTGGCACAAGGTGGCACTAGTAAGAGCAGAGTTCTCGATGTGGTCTTCAAGGAGGCAGAGGAGGCTTGGGATGCCCGATGAAGCAGTTGTTTTGTCACTGTGTAGATTAGAACGGGGAAGCAGAAAACTCCAAATACAAAGATGATGTGGTGGGATTTTGGAGGTGGATTATGCGTAACTAGGAACAGGTTCAAAAAAAAATTTAGAGAACTGAGGCAAACTGTGGGAGTGTAGAGGACATGAAAAAAG
Source organism: Protopterus annectens (assembly GCF_019279795.1). Classification (NCBI taxonomy): domain Eukaryota; kingdom Metazoa; phylum Chordata; order Ceratodontiformes; family Protopteridae; genus Protopterus; species Protopterus annectens. The sequence continues at coordinate 1,092,266,651 of NC_056743.1, read as the reverse complement.
GTCATGAACAAACTACTCAGGATTTTGAGCAAAAGTGTAAGAAAGGGAAAAAAGGGAAGAAGAGGGCAAGCCCAATGTGACTGCATAGTGACGGAAGGCAGAAGATGGTGTTTATAACAGGCTGAAGGGTTTGAGAAAGAGAGAAGCACAGTAGTTGGTAGCACACAGAAGAGATGAGCCATATCTATGGCAGGGCAAAGAGGGCAGCTGCCCCAGGTGGAAGTTGTTAGGGTGCACAATCAGTAGGTATGATGGAGCTGGAATGCAGTATCGGTTTCATAAACGAATGCCAATCCTGCACTTGTGGTCAAACTGAGCTGTGACACACTTGGTTAGACAGCTTTACAGTACAAGATGACCATGATAAAATTAATTTGTACTTGTTTTCTCCTACTTACGGAACAGACAGCTTTAAGACAAATGAGGCTCTGATCAGATTTTGGCTTCAGAGCTGTAACTGGAAATGGGACTAAGAACCCAGGTGTTACAAAAAAACTCACATATGTCTACAAACCTGGGGAGACTGTATGGAATAACTTGAAAAAGACCTCTACAGCTGTAAACAAAGATCATTCAGAACCCTGTGAACTTTGTCAAGAAGGTCACAAGGTGACAAAAAGATAACTTATTAGCATCAGGCCAAAAATCAACACAATACAGTAAAAACAAGTTCGGGAGGCTAGTGAACAGCATAACATACAATATTTCTCAAAAAGATCTCCATGTGAAAGGATGCTATCAAGACTTCTTCTGGATATCTTTCAACAGTAGATTTTTTAGCTTAATTCAGTTCCCTTTCCCCAACCAACCCACTCCCAAATCCTAATAACATATGTTCATAGTTAATACTAGGCTAGATGTCCTTGTGGACCATTCTAAGCCGAGCCATTTTCACTTAGTAAGAATCAAACCCTGTACCTCTTTTCTGTGAGGTAAACACCTTAACCAAATTTGTGAGTTTATTTATGCAGCATTTTACATTTATAAAACCTGAGATCATCCGTTACCTTGCACTGGCATTATTAAAAAAAATAATAATATAGCCATATTATAAACATATAACAGAATGACCTTCATATAATGTAATACTTCATTAAACTGAATTTCACACTTCCTTGTTGTACAAAAAACATTCATAAGAATCACATATCCAAGAAACTTTATAACATTTTCACAGGCACCTCACCATGAACTGATGGACTCCATCCATGGTTCATTCTTCTCCTCCTCTGTAAAGACCCCATCCTACAGCCTCTAAATCACCTGTATAATTTATGCCTTAGCAATAATGTCATATCTGTGCAATGAAGAATACCCAGAGTTAAGCCAGTACCAAAAATGTCTATCCCATGCACAGCTAATTACTTCAGACCAGTCTCTATCCTGTCAGCATGCTCAGAAAGATAATTTACACCCCAATGATTCAGCATTCCCAGCAATTTACAATTCCTTCAAAATACCAACATGTGTTTTGATTAAGCAGGAGCACAATGACTGCAGCTTAACAGGTGACATTCTACAAAACATAGACAAAGAACTACAAATATGAACCATGTTTATTGACCTTGCCGAGGCATTTTATCCAATCAACTATATTCTCCTACTAAACTCACTACTTCCTGTGGCAAGAAGTAGTGAGTTTAGTAGGAGAATATAGTTGACTAGATAAAATGCCTTGGCAAGGCATTAGACCACAAGCATTAGGTTGGTTCCATGACTTCCTTTCTGTCAAGTACTTCCAGGTTAAAAGTGAGGGAATATCTTCACCAGCAGTACCAATCACCAAGGGAGTTCCCCAATGGTCAATTTTGTCACTCATTCTGTTTTAGCTGCTAATCAAAAAACTATAATTTGACCTGACACCTACCCATCATACTTTGTGCAGATGACATGGTCATCTACAGGCAAGGGCGATCCTCACTCAGTGGCAGATTAAGTGCATCCTGGGCACTAGGCTGTTTTCAATCCATGCACCCTCCCACATGCTTTTTTTTTTTTTTGGAAACATGCATAAATACAAATACTATTTAGCTTCACTTTCCTGAAAATTTTAAATAGCCTATATAGAACAAAACTAATTTATATGTATATTTTATAGATACATTCTTCACTATTGTTTTTCTGGAGAACTACTCTATTAAAAATGGAAACTTACAAGCTGGACACTCTTCATTAATAAATACATAAAACTGATAGATGGGTAGAATGGTAAATAAATAAACCCATACCTACATAGCAATTGCAAACTGTTTCATTTTAAAAATCCACTAAAAGTGCATAGTCAACAATGGGAAGATATGTGTTTGTGATAGCATGTGAGTCAGGAACATTAGTTAAACCTATTTCCTTCCTCTAAAATATTGCTTAAAACAGAATGATGTATGAAAAAGGCAGCACATTTCACACTCTTTTATCCAGTAGCATTGTTTATCAAAAAGAACCTTAGCTAGAGCATCTGGTGTCCCCTCACATCAAAGTTAAGGAGCAAAAAAGCTCTTCTACTCTGAAACTATAGCCAGGTGCTTGCTACAAATGTAACAAGCAGCTTGCTACAGTTAGGGCACCACACACTTAGTGCATCAGTGTTTCAGAAGTGACTACAAATACAGTACTGGCATTCCTTACAAAGCAGTGATATCCTCACAATCCTTCTGCCTTCATAAATAAATGCCAATACTGTACTCCTGCACCATCAGCATCTGGCGATTATGCCCTTTAACAGTTTGTATCTTGGGCAGCTGCCTCTTTCACCTGTCCATTTATGACACTGATGCCAAAGCCCGATCAGTCTCACTTGTCTTAAAGGTGTTTGTGTCAGAAGTAGTACAAAACTTAAGTACAAATTCATTTTTATCACAATCATCTTATACTATAAAGCTCCTGTCTATCCACGTGTTTGACAGCTCTAGATGAAATAATCACCAGACCTGAATACTTCTGATATCTGCATTCGATGTGTAAGATGCCAGTCTTTCAATCTCTTTTATTTGAGCATATTTGTTTTCCCCCAGTAACTATGATTCTGGGGCACCATCTGTTGTGTTGTGAAATGACAACTTGCAGAAAACAGAAAGGTATGTTTTCAAATAAAATGATCACAAAAGCCTAAATAAATAAATCTGATTTTGCAACAGTCTTTAAGCCAAATTGGATCTTGTATACTACATTGCAAAAGCTCTGCTTCCCTATATGTCCAGAAAGTAAACTGATAAAAAGCTTATTACCTATGTTATTGATAGAAAGCATTTCTGAATAGACCATAAACTGATCAGTGCAAACAGGTACATAACTCCCCCCTACTGCAGCACACCTCTCAGTTCCTTTGTTCAGTAATTCTGGACAAAGCCATAAAATGTATGTGGGGGTTTGGCAAAGACTAAACATCAGGGACAGTTTTAAAATGTTGTACTAATTCACTTACAACGTGAATTACAGCAATGGTTTTTGCAGCACTATGCATTTTTTGAACATAAAACGAGTCTGAAACTAAAATATTTGGCAATACTGATCCTGTAATCCTCAGCGATTTACCAAATCAAACATTTTATGAGAGGTAGGCCAAAAATATGAGGCAAATATCAGGGATATTCTGCAAGATTCTAGAGAACTGAGACATATTCACTGCAGTACCACACACACACACACACACATGCACACACTCACTCACTCACTCACTCACTCACTCACTCACTCACTCACTCACACACATTTTTGTCCATGTTTCATCTCTTGCCATAAGTGCAATTTGCTTAACCAATCCAAACTTATTCTGAATGTAAAAATGGCAAGAGCAATATTATTTGGCACCCCACAAAATAATTAGCACAAGCACTAAAAAAGAGACAGTCACACACAATGCAGGCTAATTGAAACAGTTATCTAGAAATCTAGTTACAGTGGATATAAAAAGTGGACATGCCCTGTTAAAATGCCACGTTTTTGTGATATAAAAAAATGAGACCACAAGAAAGCATTTCAAAACTTTTCCCTCCTTTAATGTGACCTATAACCTGTACAATTCAATTGAAAAACAAACAAATCTGTTAGGGGAAAAATATATAAAAAATAAAAATGGACAATAAGCTGGTTGCATAAGTGTGCACACCCTTAACTAATACTTTGTTGAAGTACTTTTTGATTAGATTACAACATTCAGTCTTGTTGGATACACACCTGCCATCAATTAAAGAGACTCTAATTAACCCCAAATAAAGTTCAGCTGTCCTAGTAGCATTTCTCTGACATTTACTCAGTTTCCTGCTACAGAAAAGCTATGGTTCACATAGACCTTACAAAGCATCAAAGATCTCACTGTTGAAAGGTATCAGTCAGGAGAAGGGTACAAAAAATTTCTATAACATTGGATATACCGTGGAGCACAGTGAAGACAGTCATCAAAAAGTGGAGAAAATATGGAACAACAGTGACGTTGCAAAGAATTAGACATCCCTCCAAAACTGATGAAAAGACAAGATGAAAACAGGTCAGGGAGACTGCCAAGAAACCTACAGCAAGTCTGAAGAAGCTGCAGGGATTTCTGGCAAGTACTGGTTCTGTATTACATGTGACAACAATCTCCCGTATTCTCCATATGTCTGGACTATGGGGTAGAGTTGCAAGACGGAAGCCTCTTCTTACACAGAAAAACATCCAGGCCTGGCTAAAATTTGCAAAACAATACATCAAGTCTCCCAAAAGCAAGAGGGAAAATGTGTTATGGTCTGATGAGACCATGGTTGAACTTTTTGGCCACAATTCCAAAAGGTATGTTTGGCACAAAAACAACACTTTGCATCACCAAAAGAACACCATCCCCATGGTGAAGTGTGGTGGTGACAGTATCATGCTTTGAAGTTGCTTTTCTTCAGCTGAAACTGGGGCTTTAGCCAAGGTGGAGGGAATTATGAACAGTCCCAAATACCAGTCGGTTTTGGCCCAAAACCTCCAGGTGTCTGCTGGAAAGCTGAAGATGAAGAGGAATTTCACCTTTCAACACTACAATGACCCCAAGCATACATCCAAATCAACAAAAGAATGTCTTCACCAGAAGAAAATTAAAGTTTTGGAATATTCTAGCCAGAGCCCAGACCTAAATCCAATAGAAAATCTGTGGGGTGACCTGAAGCGGACTGTGCACAGGAGATGCTCTCGCAATCTGACAGATTTGGAGCGCTTTTGCAAGGAAGAGTGGGCAAATATTGTTAAGTCAAGATGTGCCTTGCTCATGGAATCCTACCCAAGAAGACTGAATGCTGTAATTAAATCAAAAGGGGCTTCAACAAAGTTAGTTTAAGGATGTGCACACTTATGCAAACAGCTTATTGTACGTTTTTTTATTTTTTATATTTCCCCTAACAGATTTGTTTTTCAATTGAATTGTAAAGATTATAGGTCACATTAAAGGGGGAAATGTTTTGAAATGATTTATTGTGGTCTGATTTTTTTTATATCACAAAAACGTGGCATGTTACCAGGGGTGTGTACACTTTTTATATCCACTGTAGATCCTGCACTAAGCTTTTGCAACTACATTTAAATTACCAAGGCTAAAGTTAATAAACACATATTACTGACCAGGAAAATTTCCCATTTTCTATTTCCACCAGCCAGTTTGCAACTGGCAAAGGAGGTCTACAACCACAATTGAAATATCATTGTAACAGCCCTCAACAAAATTTCATCTATTTTAGACATTGTCAAATATCATATGTAGGTTCATAAACCATTCACCAAGATGGGATACCATTGTGTCACCATAAAAATAACCCAAATGACTTCTCATACCTATAAGAACAATATTTCTACTGGGGACTTTGATCTTTAAACTCATTAACCTGAACACATCCATACTTAGCAAGCAAACTCTGTGAAAGACCTCCTCTGCTTTACAATCTTCAGTTACTTTCTTTATCTGCTTGACATTCTCGACACCACAAATCAACTTAAGCTGCACCTGAAACACCTTCTCTGTCCTTTCTCCAAATGTTGGGTAACATTCCAAAAGAAATTACTTCCATTCCCTCCCTAAAACATTCAGCTGCAAACTAAAAAACTACTTATTCTGGCAAGTAAATTTCACGTGCTATCTAGACAGGGGAATCACATAAACCTCAGCTAACTGTTTCATCTACCTTTGCTGTTTCTAGGTGGAGAAATCACATAAACATCAGCTAACTGTTTCTTATACTCTTATTGTATCTAAATGGAAGACTCACATAAATGTTAGCTAACTGATGCATATGCTCTTATTGTTTCTAGATGGGGGAGTCACATAAACATCAGCTAACTGTTTCATCTACCTTTGCTGTTTCTAGGTGGGGAAATCACATAAACATCAACTAACTGTTTCTTATACTCTTATTGTATCTAAATGGAAGAATCATATAAACGTTAGCTAACTGATGCATATGCTCTTATTGTTTCTAGATGGGGGAGTCACATAAACATCAGCTAACTGTTTCATATACTCTTATTGTATCTAGATGGGGGAATCACATAAACGTCAGCTAACTGATTCATCTACCTTTACTGCTTCTAGATGGGGGAATTATATAAACGGCAGCTAACTGATTCATCTACCCTTACTACTTCTAGATGGAGGAATTATATAAACAGCAGCTAACTGATTCATCTACCCTTACTGCTTCTAGATGGGGGAATTATATAAACGGCAGCTAACTGATTCATCTACCCTTACTGCTTCTAGATGGGGGAATTATATAAACGGCAGCTAACTGATTCATCTACCCTTACTGCTTCTAGATGGGGGAATTATATAAACGGCAGCTAACTGATTCATCTACCCT
>NC_056743.1:1092017345-1092254845 GCF_019279795.1 Protopterus annectens | reverse complement strand
CTTATATCTGATGTACAGTGTGCCCAGTTTATGCATGGAATAGCTCAACATGGATGAAGGTTTGCAAGCATCTCTTTTTCTTTTCTGCATACTGCTTTATTCTGGTACATAGTTATGAACTAGACACTGTGTCTTAACCAGTGCCACAGCATACCGTACCCATCTATATCTTGCTTAGCCTTCCCTACAGCCAGCCTTTCCACACGCTCCTTATCAGGCAGCACTTCCCATATTGCATCTGGGATTTCCTCCAACATAATTTGTCTGCCCTATTGTAAATGTTGATTTATAATGATTTTAAGTAACACATCACTTACTGAGAATATCTTATTACATGTGATAGGTTGATGCCATAGAGCACCTCCAGATACATCCAGATAGCATAAGCACGATTTTGGCAGGCAAAGCACATACTTCATGATAATCCAGGTTTGTGACAGGGCATAGTTGTAGCTATTCTCTGATAAGTTCTGAGGATTGCTGATACATGTTATTAACCATGGCACAGGGCGTCACCAATAAGATGTTCATAGGTAAAATCACTCCTTACAAACTAATGAATTAAGTCTTATATATGCCATATGTGGGTGTTGTGCACACTGCCTTGGTGGCCTGAAAACACATTATATATTATACTCCATGCATTATAGACCAACTGGCAATCGATAGAGTGGAAACCCTTGCAGTTAATATACTTTCGTCCCTGTTCCCCATGTCTATCTTTTATTGCAATGTGGGGAAATGAGCTGTGTCATAAAACGTTTTCATGGTGTTGTCTGTCTCCTCTGTGGTACATGGAAATCACATACGCTTCCCCACATTGGGGGACTGGTAGAGTATCCAAAACACTGATGCATGGGATACACCCACCATGTCCCTCACTGGTTGCTGAAACATATCTGTAGCAGAGACTCCACATATCCCATGGAAATTCATATGTGGGTATTACGTCTCAACCATCTTCTGCATAATGCCACTATCTACATGGTAGTGGTCCACAATTTCTATGTCATGGATGCCATATAATATTAAGTGTGGATGGATGACACAGCACCGCCAAGGGTGATGACATATAACATTGTGATTACTGCCACTGAGCACAGCCCGTGGCACATACAGGTTTACTACTGCAGCAGCTACCCCATACATGGTTTTGTGATTCACCTCCTGTAACTCCGGGATATTGCTATGGGCATAAACTCTAGAAACAGCACCTCTTGTTATGATGGGTTCCATTTAGAAGCTTGACTTTTTGGACAGTCAAAATTCATATGGTCAAGACCATATGATCAACTTCCCAAAAAGTCAAAGCATTTGTATGGAGATTGCAGTGCAGTGGAAATTGGGGAACTTCCCCTTTTCCCCACTGTAGCATGATCTTGGAGTTGATGTATATAATTTACAGGGGATACAGCCCCGCCCCCTCATGGGGGGGTGCAGTGGGGTTTGCACCTCTGCAAAAATGTACATTTTTGTTGTTTTGTTCAACTTTTTGGAAAGTCAGTCGCTTGGTCTCAACAGCAAGAAGTCCTTTTTAAAAATAGATGGTCTTATGAAATAGATCTTCTGTGGTATATAGACATGTTTGAATCACTCCACCATGATGTTTACCCTCATTTGCATTCAGGACTGCCCTCGTTTTAATGGTGTTGTTCACTACTTTGGCATTATACAATGATTTGCATACTGTGATTAGATTAGTACTAGACTAACTGCTCTTTTGGGCCATTTGAAGCCTAGTCAGTTACCCCATGTGAAAATCAAACCCTGCACCTTGTGTCTTTAAGGTAAGCACCTTAACCATTATGTCATCCTCCCACCCTGCAGGTCACAGAGTTTCTGAGGTTTGTCTACTTGCACTCAATGAGACTCTGAATTGCCCCCACCCTGCAGATGACCACTCATCATGCAAAATCCCTTACAGCAATTGTATTCATTTTGCTATTTTATTTACCTTTGTTTACTGGGATAATCCAACTGGGATAAAATCCTTTTTCAGTGGAGGCCCAGCGAGAAAACCTCCATATTTAACACCAGTTTTGATGCATACATAAAATACATTTACTTGATATCAGAAGAAATACAAAATGTAGGTAAATGTACATACATGAGAGAAAAAGTTTTACAATAGCTTACGTAAACATAATTTAGAAATGGAGCATGTACATAGTTTATATGTAAAATGTTTCTAAATCCCCAGGATTATTCTTTATCACACACACATACCAGACAATATTTTATGATGGGAAAGAAGGATATACAAGTAACACACAAAAAGGTGCCATTCACAAATGTTAAACTAAGTTTAAAGCCACGCTGTTCTACAATTCACAGGGTTGCAAAAAGAACTCAACATACTGTACTACTGCTTATAAAATGTGTCAGCAGTGGTTTTTAATGACCCTTTTAGATGCTACACAGGCTTATCATAGCATTCTTTTTCTTCTTTAAACAGTTACAGTAGTGTTAGCAGATTAAATTTGCATGTAGTCTGAGGGACAACAGTACATTTATTCATACATATTTATTGCTGGCTCTGGGTTTCATAAAGAACTTTTGAATGTGTTTAATAATTGTGGCTTGAATGTTTTGAAATTAATGATTAAGGAAAACAATAGGGTTTTGGATACACTACATAAAGACATTTTAGAACTTGATTTATGTATTAAAAATGATTTAATGTTTACTGTGAATGAAGAGAAAATTAAATATTTTAATATTAGGAAGGATGTAGATAAAAAATGTGATGAAGTGATTCATAGAAAATTAAAAAAGTTAGAAAGGGATGTTTTAGAATATAAAAATGAAACTTGTTACCCCAAACCACCGTATAAAACTTCCTTAAGGAAAGGGATAGACCCTTTAACAATTTTAATAACAAAGGTGGAGGTGAAAATAGATTTGACACTGGGGATGTTTTTGACAATAATGAAGCAGTTTATGACCAAGAATTTCCCCCATTAAGAAGATCTGAGAGGCTATTAAATAGAATGGAACATCAACCAGAACAACAAAATTTTCAGGGGAGGGGGGAGGAGAGGGAGAGGACATTATTGAACGTGCCTCAATTAGATCCACTCTCCATCCCCGCCACCCAGAACATATTCACACATGATGGTATCAAGTTTGTACTTAATAATTTTGCTATTTACAATTTTAGTGGTATACCTTTAGACAAGGGACATTTTGATTTACTTTCAAAAGGACTAAAATTTATTCCCTTTAAAATAGAAGATATAGCTAGATCATTAATGGATATAAAAATGTTTCTAAGAAAGGTGAACCTGGATATTTTGCTGCCTAGTATTAATTACAACCCTAAAAATATATTAACACGGAGAACAACCTATAACCCACCCCTTCACCCTCAATTAAAAAATTTAGAACAAATTCTTGAAAAAGAAATTAGAAAAGAACAATACAGTTATAGGGCTTACAAAGATAATTTAAGTAAGGAAGAGAAAAATTGTTTGGAAAATCTTAGGAAAAACACTACTATAAGAGTGATGAAACCCGACAAAGGGGGAGGGGTGGTTATCATGGATACTATACAGTATGAAAGCAAGATGAATAATATTCTTTGGGAAGAAGGGAGATATTCATTTGTTTCCAAAAATTAAGTAAATATAGCTTATAACAAAATAGATTCTAATTTATTTGATATGATGCAGGAAGAACTGATTGATTATAACACTTATAAATACTTGAAAATGGAAAAACCAAGAATTCCTTCTTTATTTGGAATCCCAAAGATTCATAAGAATGAAATCGACCCACCTTTTAGACCTATAGTTTCTGCTGAGGGGTCTAAAACCCATCCGTTGGCAAAATATTTAGATACTAAATTAAAAAATATTTGGATGGGGAGAACTTTGGTTCTAAAGGATTCCTGGGATTTATTAAAAAATCTCACACTAGATTTATATGATGAGAATTTAATCTTTGTAACCATAGATATTATAGATTTATTTTCCTCCATTCCTTGGGTTGATGGAATGAAAATGTTTGAGGACATTATATATCAGGAAAACAGTTTGTCTTCTAAAGACAAACTGACCTATGTATGGTTAATGGATATAGTACTGCGAAATAATTTTTTATATTTTAAAGGTGAATGTTATCAACAGAAACAGGGTGTAGCTATGGGGGCAGCATGTGCCCCCACTTTTGCCAATATTGTTCTCACCAAATGGGAAGAAGATAATATAAACATAACAGAATTCAAACAGTATTGGAAATTGTATCGCAGATTTTTAGACGATATCATAATTTTATGGAATGGGGGAAGGGATAAACTCAATGAGTTTCTTGAATGGTTAAACAACACATGTCCATTTTTGAAGTTTACCCATAATATTACAGAGAATAGGGTTGAATATCTAGATGTGGAGATATACAAATGGAATCGAAAATTAGAAACTAAAGTATTTAGGAAGAAAACATTCTGTAACTCATTTTTACATTTCAATAGTGCACACCCACTACACTGCAAGAGGAATATTGTAAAAGGGCAGTTTATTAGGGGAAGTCGAATGACTAGTAGAAATGAAGATTTTGAGGAAGGATGTAACTTTTTAGAATCTATGTTTAAGGAGAGAGGTTACCCGTCCAAATTTGTTAAAGATATTAAGGAAGAAGTTTTAAAAGGTAGAAGGGATAGGTTTAAACCATTAATGTTAACAAATGATTCAGATGGACTGATAATTTTACAGAAAGACAATAGTAGTTTGAATTTTGAAAAAACTTTAGTGTTAGAATATAATGGGATTAACAATATGACAAAGAGAAAATTTCTAAAGGAATGGGAGCGTTTTATGGCCATTACAGATATAGAGAAATTACCCAAAGGTCCGCAGAAAGTTACATATAAAAATTCAAGTAATTTGAGGTTATTATTAGAAAATAAATCCAAGAAAGTGGGTAGGAACAAAGTGGGAACCTACAAATGTGGTAGGTGTAACCAATGTCAATATATAATGAATACAGACAAACTATATTTGGAAAGTAGAAAAAAATGGGTGGTTGGTAAAGAATATTACAATTGTGATTCAAAAGGGCTTATTTATTTAGCAGTTTGCACAGTTTGTAAATCCTTCTATATAGGTAAAACTGAGAGAAAACTCAAAAGAAGGATTTCTGAACATTATTATGAAATTTCTTCTAAAAAAGACACTAATGCACTTTACAAGCATTCCACCTTATGTAATGAAGCTAAATTCACTTTTTTGGTTTTAGAACAAGTAAAATGGGATGGTAGGGGTGGACCATGGGAAGAGAGAATTGAGTTTAGAGAATTGTGGTGGCAACTCACTTTAGATGCAGGTAATGAACCAGGTTTAAATGAGTGCATATCTATCTTACCCATACTAAAGTTGAGATCTGCCAAATTATAATAGACCACCCACCCACCCCTAGTAAATGATGGAGAATAAATAAAACAAAATAGTTCATAAATATACTTGTTTTATGTATTTATGTTTTTTAAAAAAATAATAATTTCTTTTAAACAAATAAAAGTCTTCCTTTCTGACACCCAAACAATAAACAAACAAATATTTCTTAAGTAACAATATTCACTTCATAAACAAAACAAACATTACATAATTTATCTACTTTTTTACATTCCTATTTTTTAAGATTTTTTAAGAAAAATATAGGTTTATAGTAATACAATTTCTTTAATAGGTAGCACTATGCATTTTGGATTTTAAGAGAAAGTTAAATTAATTGACAAAAGTGTAGGTTTTAAGTATTTATTTATGCCCAAGAAACAGATTTTACTTAATAAATAATAGTAGGGAATTTGCGATAAGAGACTACCATTAGGAGGCATGGTTTAAGGAAATGTATGGTAATTAATTATTCATGATTCTGAGGTAAAGTAAGAAACACATTGGTTATTTTAAATTAATTGGGAATAAAGTGATTGGTTTTAGACAGAACAATTAAGTTATGTGTGATATATATATATATATATACGTCTGTGTTTGAAAAAGGTGTATCTGATAAAGTCACTTTGAATTGTGAGACGAAAACGTACTGTATAAAGTGGAGACGTTTATGTGTTTTATTTTGGATTAAACTTCTTTCATTTCTGTTGGTTTCCAGTCCTTTGATTCCGTTTATTACATTTATTCATACTGTTATAACGCAGTTGAAAGTACAAAAAGCATAGAATTTCATTTGGTTTTTGCCTTTGTTTCATCGTGCTGTTTTCCATTTATAATTTTGTATGGGTTATGCTCATTATTTAAGGTTATTTATTTATATTTAAGCATAAAATAAATGTTTTCTTAAGCCAACTACATTGCTTAAGTGGGATAAAGACCTGACTATGACTCTCACATCCTAAATTCAATTAGCAACTCAGTTGTCAGTTGGCACTGACATTGACAGGATGGGCATGGCTATCCTCAGGGAAGGGGATCTACTGGTACCACCTAATGCTACTATCCCTCAGGAATGGGTGCTGTCATGAGAACGACCCAACAATGGACATCAAGGCATGAGCACACTTGTCCTCATCATAGTTACACAGGAGCATACACTCACATGAGGAGAGCACAGTGGCTCAGCAGAGATATGGGTCACTTGCTCCCTAGCCAGGGGAGGGAATGGAACCATACTAAATACTTTATCATTGCTAGGATGCCAGGAAGGGACACACCACTGCTTAGACTGCCTGTATGATGACTATCTCCCAGCCCTCACCTTAACCCTCACCCTCACTGGGGAATACCCATGATGGGGAGACAAATAGCCTTGGCTTACAAGTTGAGGCTTCATGGTCAGCAAGCACAGAGGAAAAAAAGAAACGCATTCTCTGCTCGTCGTTTTGGCTTCTTTGTCTTTGTAGTGGACGTATACTTTTATCTTGCTGTTTCTTACAATTGAAGCAAGAGAAGGAACAGTACATACGTACACACATACAAATATTTCAGGCATGGGTGATAATGCCCTTCTAGCCCGTCAATATTCTACAACAGTCATCCCCATAACAAGTGTCCAAGCTGTTTTTAAAAAATATGTGAATTAATGTTCACTTTAATGTAACTTGAAGATATATTCCAGAACCAATTAGAGTACATCTCATTCTTACATAATATCCTGCACAGTTCGTCTGATGGTCCTGTGTTACTCGTTAACTAAAACATTCCGAGAGGTAGTTGTAACATAATACCTTATATACCTGAATAAGGTCTCCTTTTAAATATCTGTATGAGACACTATACCGGTTCAGATGATGTAATATATCATAATAACGTAAACATTCACATCTATGGATTATCTTGGTATATTTCTCTGTTGTACTCTTCCCAATTTACTCATGTTAGTTTTATATTAAGGTTTCCATAATATTACTCCATAGTCTAGATAGGGTGTAATGTAACTTACAAACAATGATGTCATAATTTCTGATTTCCTAGACTTTATAAATAATACAGTCTATAGTTTTATACTTCTCATTAACCAATCGGTTGATATGAGCAGAAAGCTGGGCATCTATATATATATATATATATATATATATATATATATATATATATATATATATATATTGATTTATTTATTTCTAGGTTCTTAAAATAATCCACAGTTTTAATCACTGTGCACTGTAATAAACATTTACCCTTGAGTCTGTTTCCCAAATTTCATATGCTTAGTTTTTGAGCATATGTTCTCCCATGCTCTTTTGATCAGTTTAGTCAAGTTGTTTTCCAGACATGCTGTATCTGTAACAGATGAAATCAGTTTTCCCATTTTAAGTCATGTGCATATGCACTGATGAGATGACAAATATAAATCAGAAAGGTAGAACCTTAAAAAGTATGGGCCCAAGATATAGCTCTGTGGGACACCCTGAAAGTAACCTAGAATTTCATCTGTCCAATTGCTGTATGATACATACTATGCCTTATATGTAAGCCATGCAGCTATCCATCTTATCAAGATTACATTGATACCTATTTGTTCTAATTTATTCATCAGCGTTTCCTGTATATGACCTCATCAAAGGCCGATAATAGTCTACATAAATTGTATCACAACACACTTTTTCATGCATAGTTGCTATTATACAATTACAGGACATCATGTTGCAGATAGTTCTATACCTATTTTCAACATAAGCTTACTGATATATTGCCTCAAGTCCTAACTAATTTATCCAAAATAACTTTCTCCGTTATTTTTTTCACGGCATTACTTGGTATGATCACAGAAAGTCATACAGCTTATGTGCACAACACGTAGTACAACTGAATTATTGTAAAATGTCTAAAGAATACTGATAATCATTTATTCTGTCTCTCTTCTTCTTCTTCTTTCAGCTTTTCCCTGTTACGGGTCACCACAGCGGATCACCTGTCCGCTCTCTCTCTCTCTCTGCCTTCTGTCATACACTTTCATAGATATTATGAGGCCACTGAATCTCATCACCATTTTCACCAGTACCCCTCTCTCCCCAGACAGCATCTCCATTCTCCAGCAGGACCATAACAAGGGTGGTCATAAAAAATGACCACCCTCAACAGCAGAAACAGTTGCTGGCACCACCACCCAAAGGGCAGCTTTTAGATCCATGCCAGCCCTAGCTCACTCAGAGTAGCCTGGGGAGAAAGGAGAAGTATGCAGACCCAATAATGGACAGGGGCACTGGGATGGTCAGAATGAATGAAACAGGAAGGGAGGAAATGTATTTCTCCTCTGCTGAAACAGGGCAGAATTAGTCATACTATTTTGGAATGAATGAATAAATAGATATGTACATTTGTAGGAGAATTAGACAGATCAGGTTCATTTAGCAGAGTACCACTTTATGTTCTGGGTGAAACTGTTTTTACCCAATGCAAAAGGTGTCAACCAAAAAAATATATATAAAGCAAGAATTTTACAGGTCATCATGTAAAGTACATTACTGACTGTTGTACAGGGTCCAGCAAACTAGAAGTATTGCAAGACAAGTAGTCTAGGATACCTTCCCCTAAAAGTAATTACTGCAAATAATGCAAACAGGGAGGAGAACTGCTCCCCATGAAACTGAATGTGTATGTTTTATCAGATTTTAGAAGCATTTCTTTAAATGTGAAACAACATAATAGTCAAGATTTTCCTGAAAGCATGGAATGTAGGGAGGATTTTTCTGTTCTAATGTACCCAAAATTGTTGCAGGCAATCAAATAACTTGTGACAATGAAGGATGACAAGAGTGCGATTAGAAGCAGACAGTCACAACAAATAAATGCCCTTTGGCATGTGCAGACCATATACTTTGACTGATGATGGTAAGCAAACAAACAACTTAAGAGTTCAGCATTGACCTTTACTTAGTTTTCTTTTCTGGGACTAGTATGCATCTTTTTAACTGTAAGCACACAAGTAATGTGAGATGGAAAGCATCTAATTAAACAGGGAAGCTGCCTTAAGGCTGCACCCAGTACACCCTATCTTGCTGCCGACTACTTTGAGATTAGTGATGGATGGCATGTGATTAGGTAGAGGTGCACTGAAGCAGCACAGCATGGATACGCTTTCCTTTTTTCTGAATTATAACAGCTGCCAGTGCCCTCTTATTTGATTGCCTATCTGTCTATTTTCCTATCTATATAATTTTTTCTGCTACAGCCTGTCTTTTTGACACTAATTTTCACAGTGAACTGATCGAAGGAAGGACACTGAGGAAACTCAGAGCTATAATATATAACATTAAGTATCCTGTTTTTTGTTTATTTTGTTCTTTATTTCTTTGTTATTTATAGCACTTTGTGTACTGTGTATTTTTCTAGCTAGTTTCACTGTGTGTGAGGTATTAACTGGAAATTGTCCACTTTTATTAAGCATCTGTTGGGTTGTTTCTGATAACTGGTTACAGTAAACTCTTTTTCTAGAGGCTCCTTTAGCTGTTTAAAACTTTCATTTAAAGGCTCACTGCTGCTTTTCAGCTGTGAAACATTTCTGCAGTTTGTTCTAAGTAGTGGGGATATTTGTAGCATTTCCATATTCAGGCTTGTATTTGGGCCTAGTGTTTGTGGAGGCTGTGTGTCTGAGCACATATTCAGAGACATTGGTTTGGCCAAAGCCATCAGGCATTTCTGTGAGAGAGAATTGTTTGAGGTCATTGGCTGACTGAGGTCACCTGGACTACAGCTTAGACTAAGCACCTCATTGGTTTTTTGGGATTTCTTTCTTAAAAGCTGTCTCAGGTTTCAACTTTCTGTTACCTAAGAAGTTCA
Source organism: Protopterus annectens (assembly GCF_019279795.1). Taxonomy (NCBI): domain Eukaryota; kingdom Metazoa; phylum Chordata; order Ceratodontiformes; family Protopteridae; genus Protopterus; species Protopterus annectens. The sequence continues at coordinate 1,092,244,613 of NC_056743.1, read as the reverse complement.
GTTGTGAATGCTCTGCCATTTCACAGTGAACTGATCAAAGGAAGGACACTGAGGAAACTCGGAGCTATAATATATAACATTAAGTATCCTGTTTTTTGTTTATTTTGTTCTTTATTTCTTTGTTATTTATAGCACTTTGTGTACTGTGTATTTTTCTAGCTAGTTTCACTGTGTGTGAGGTATTAACTGGAAATTGTCCACTTTTATTAAGCATCTGTTGGGTTGTTTCTGATAACTGGTTACAGTAAACTCTTTTTTCTAGAGGCTCCTTTAGCTGTTTAAAACTTTCATTTAAAGGCTCACTGCTGCTTTTCAGCTGTGAAACAATTCTGCAGTTTGTTCTAAGTAGTGGGGATATTTGTAGCATTTCCATATTCAGGCTTGTATTTGGGCCTAGTGTTTGTGGAGGCTGTGTGTCTGAGCACATATTCAGAGACATTGGTTTGGCCAAAGCCATCAGGCATTTCTGTGAGAGAGAATTGTTTGAGGTCATTGGCTGACTGAGGTCACCTGGACTACAGCTTAGACTAAGCACCTCATTGGTTCTTTTGAGATTTCTTTCTTAAAAGCTGTCTCAGGTTTCAACTTTCTGTTACCTAAGAAGTTCAGTTGTGAATGCTCTGCCATTTCACAGTGAACTGATCAAAGGAAGGACACTGAGGAAACTTGGAGCTATAATATATAACATTAAGTATCCTGTTTTTGTTTATTTTGTTCTTTATTTCTTTGTTATTTATAGCACTTTGTGTACTGTGTATTTTTCTAGCTAGTTTCACTGTGTGTGAGGTATTAACTGGAAATTGTCCACTTTTATTAAGCATCTGTTGGGTTGTTTCTGATAACTGGTTACAGTAAACTCTTTTTTCTAGAGGCTCCTTTAGCTGTTTAAAACTTTCATTTAAAGGCTCACTGCTGCTTTTCAGCTGTGAAACATTTCTGCAGTTTGTTCTAAGTAGTGGGGATATTTGTAGCATTTCCATATTCAGGCTTGTATTTGGGCCTAGTGTTTGTGGAGGCTGTGTGTCTGAGCACATATTCAGAGACATTGGTTTGGCCAAAGCCATCAGGCATTTCTGTGAGAGAGAATTGTTTGAGGTCATTGGCTGACTGAGGTCACCTGGACTACAGCTTAGACTAAGCACCTCATTGGTTCTTTTGAGATTTCTTTCTTAAAAGCTGTCTCAGGTTTCAACTTTCTGTTACCTAAGAAGTTCAGTTGTGAATGCTCTGCCATTTCACAGTGAACTGATCAAAGGAAGGACACTGAGGAAACTCAGAGCTATAATATATAACATTAAGTATCCTGTTTTTGGTTTATTTTGTTCTTTATTTCTTTGTTATTTATAGCACTTTGTGTACTGTGTATTTTTCTAGCTAGTTTCACTGTGTGTGAGGTATTAACTGGAAATTGTCCACTTTTATTAAGCATCTGTTGGGTTGTTTCTGATAACTGGTTACAGTAAACTCTTTTTTCTAGAGGCTCCTTTAGCTGTTTAAAACTTTCATTTAAAGGCTCACTGCTGCTTTTCAGCTGTGAAACATTTCTGCAGTTTGTTCTAAGTAGTGGGGATATTTGTAGCATTTCCATATTCAGGCTTGTATTTGGGCCTAGTGTTTGTGGAGGCTGTGTGTCTGAGCACATATTCAGAGACATTGGTTTGGCCAAAGCCATCAGGCATTTCTGTGAGAGAGAATTGTTTGAGGTCATTGGCTGACTGAGGTCACCTGGACTACAGCTTAGACTAAGCACCTCATTGGTTCTTTTGAGATTTCTTTCTTAAAAGCTGTCTCAGGTTTCAACTTTCTGTTACCTAAGAAGTTCAGTTGTGAATGCTCTGCCATTTCACAGTGAACTGATCAAAGGAAGGACACTGAGGAAACTCGGAGCTATAATATATAACATTAAGTATCCTGTTTTTTGTTTATTTTGTTCTTTATTTCTTTGTTATTTATAGCACTTTGTGTACTGTGTATTTTTCTAGCTAGTTTCACTGTGTGTGAGGTATTAACTGGAAATTGTCCACTTTTATTAAGCATCTGTTGGGTTGTTTCTGATAACTGGTTACAGTAAACTCTTTTTTCTAGAGGCTCCTTTAGCTGTTTAAAACTTTCATTTAAAGGCTCACTGCTGCTTTTCAGCTGTGAAACATTTCTGCAGTTTGTTCTAAGTAGTGGGGATATTTGTAGCATTTCCATATTCAGGCTTGTATTTGGGCCTAGTGTTTGTGGAGGCTGTGTGTCTGAGCACATATTCAGAGACATTGGTTTGGCCAAAGCCATCAGGCATTTCTGTGAGAGAGAATTGTTTGAGGTCATTGGCTGACTGAGGTCACCTGGACTACAGCTTAGACTAAGCACCTCATTGGTTCTTTTGAGATTTCTTTCTTAAAAGCTGTCTCAGGTTTCAACTTTCTGTTACCTAAGAAGTTCAGTTGTGAATGCTCTGCCATTTCACAGTGAACTGATCAAAGGAAGGACACTGAGGAAACTCGGAGCTATAATATATAACATTAAGTATCCTGTTTTTTGTTTATTTTGTTCTTTATTTCTTTGTTATTTATAGCACTTTGTGTACTGTGTATTTTTCTAGCTAGTTTCACTGTGTGTGAGGTATTAACTGGAAATTGTCCACTTTTATTAAGCATCTGTTGGGTTGTTTCTGATAACTGGTTACAGTAAACTCTTTTTTTCTAGAGGCTCCTTTAGCTGTTTAAAACTTTCAAACTGTGTGAAGTACCAAAGCAAAGATTGAGATGACCACACAGACTGATGATGTTTTAGCTTTCTTCCACTTTTATTTAACGTGGACTTCTTCAGAAAAACCACTGGTTTTATTACCACTAGACAGGAAATTATGTTGAAATCGTAAACATATTGTTTTACATTCCAATATAAAAAAAGTTTCAATTTTAAAACAGTAAAACACTAAAATGACATTATTTTATATAACATATGATTTTTGTTCTACATCAGTGATAGTTCCTTAAAAAAACGGATACTTTACAATGCTTTTATATTAGCGATTGACTATATACAATCCCATTAGACATTGTAATTTTAAAAAAGCTGGCCATATATTACCAACTCATTCCAAATTGATTTGGAATTCCAACAATATTATTTGATTATGCATAAGTGTGACCTAATCTAACTACACAATTTACTGAATGGTGTTAGCGACTCATTATACTGTGTTACCTCATTACTCCATTGTTTTTAAGTCAATGTCTGAACAAACAAGTGATTGAGACAAGCCTAAGTCTATCCAATATGTCACCTTGGTTTAAGCCATGTTGAGTGTAAACTTGTCACCCCAGCTATGTCTGACCCGTCACAGCTGACCACTAAACCGTCGGTGTGGCCACGTGTGTGTGCCCACACGCCATGCTCCTGGCATCATCCTCTATCCTAGACTCGTAACACAGGAGAGTGAGTCTCTCCATAACACCTTCCAGTTGTATTTATACATCTGACTACCCCCAAAAAAGGTTCAAATGTTGAGACTACCCATGATGAACAAATGTGTGTGATGTCCCTAACACTACCAATGATGGCCATACTTTAAAGGAGGAACAATGTCTAGTGGTAATAAAACCAGGACGTAAGTATCCTGGTTTTGTTTATTTTGTCCATTTCGTGTTATTAAAGCACTTTGGAAGAAAGCTAAAACATCATCAGTCTGTGTGGTCATCTCAATCTTTGCTTTGGTACTTCACACAGTTTGTCAAAAGTTTTGTTCGGTTGTTTCGGAGGTTTTTTCTAGAGGCTCCTTTAGCTGTTTAAAACTTTCATTTAAAGGCTCACTGCTGCTTTTCAGCTGTGAAACATTTCTGCAGTTTGTTCTAAGTAGTGGGGATATTTGTAGCATTTCCATATTCAGGCTTGTATTTGGGCCTAGTGTTTGTGGAGGCTGTGTGTCTGAGCACATATTCAGAGACATTGGTTTGGCCAAAGCCATCAGGCATTTCTGTGAGAGAGAATTGTTTGAGGTCATTGGCTGACTGAGGTCACCTGGACTACAGCTTAGACTAAGCACCTCATTGGTTCTTTTGAGATTTCTTTCTTAAAAGCTGTCTCAGGTTTCAACTTTCTGTTACCTAAGAAGTTCAGTTGTGAATGCTCTGCCATTTCACAGTGAACTGATCAAAGGAAGGACACTGAGGAAACTTGGAGCTATAATATATAACATTAAGTATCCTGTTTTTTGTTTATTTTGTTCTTTATTTCTTTGTTATTTATAGCACTTTGTGTACTGTGTATTTTTCTAGCTAGTTTCACTGTGTGTGAGGTATTAACTGGAAATTGTCCACTTTTATTAAGCATCTGTTGGGTTGTTTCTGATAACTGGTTACAGTAAACTCTTTTTTTCTAGAGGCTCCTTTAGCTGTTTAAAACTTTCATTTAAAGGCTCACTGCTGCTTTTCAGCTGTGAAACAATTCTGCAGTTTGTTCTAAGTAGTGGGGATATTTGTAGCATTTCCATATTCAGGCTTGTATTTGGGCCTAGTGTTTGTGGAGGCTGTGTGTCTGAGCACATATTCAGAGACATTGGTTTGGCCAAAGCCATCAGGCATTTCTGTGAGAGAGAATTGTTTGAGGTCATTGGCTGACTGAGGTCACCTGGACTACAGCTTAGACTAAGCACCTCATTGGTTCTTTTGAGATTTCTTTCTTAAAAGCTGTCTCAGGTTTCAACTTTCTGTTACCTAAGAAGTTCAGTTGTGAATGCTCTGCCATTTCACAGTGAACTGATCAAAGGAAGGACACTGAGGAAACTCGGAGCTATAATATATAACATTAAGTATCCTGTTTTTTGTTTATTTTGTTCTTTATTTCTTTGTTATTTATAGCACTTTGTGTACTGTGTATTTTTCTAGCTAGTTTCACTGTGTGTGAGGTATTAACTGGAAATTGTCCACTTTTATTAAGCATCTGTTGGGTTGTTTCTGATAACTGGTTACAGTAAACTCTTTTTTTCTAGAGGCTCCTTTAGCTGTTTAAAACTTTTGACAAACTGTGTGAAGTACCAAAGCAAAGATTGAGATGACCACACAGACTGATGATGTTTTAGCTTTCTTCCACTTTAATAACACGTGGACTTCTTCAGAAAAACCAGGACGCCTCCCTACGTCCTGGTTTTATTACCACTAGACAGGAAATTATGTTGAAATCGTAAACATATTGTTTTACATTCCAATATAAAAAAAGTTTCAATTTTAAAACAGTAAAACACTAAAATGACATTATTTTATATAACATATGATTTTTGTTCTACATCAGTGATAGTTCCTTAAAAAAACGGATACTTTACAATGCTTTTATATTTGCGATTGACTATATACAATCCCATTAGACATTGTAATTTTAAAAAAGCTGGCCATATATTACCAACTCATTCCAAATTGATTTGGAATTCCAACAATATTATTTGATTATGCATAAGTGTGACCTAATCTAACTACACAATTTACTGAATGGTGTTAGCGACTCATTATACTGTGTTACCTCATTACTCCATTGTTTTTAAGTCAATGTCTGAACAAACAAGTGATTGAGACAAGCCTAAGTCTATCCAATATGTCACCTTGGTTTAAGCCATGTTGAGTGTAAACTTGTCACCCCAGCTATGTCTGACCCGTCACAGCTGACCACTAAACCGTCGGTGTGGCCACGTGTGTGTGCCCACACGCCATGCTCCTGGCATCATCCTCTATCCTAGACTCGTAACACAGGAGAGTGAGTCTCTCCATAACACCTTCCAGTTGTATTTATACATCTGACTACCCCCAAAAAAGGTTCAAATGTTGAGACTACCCATGATGAACAAATGTGTGTGATGTCCCTAACACTACCAATGATGGCCATACTTTAAAGGAGGAACAATGTCTAGTGGTAATAAAACCAGGACGTAGGGAGGCGTCCTGGTTTTTCTGAAGAAGTCCACGTGTTATTAAAGTGGAAGAAAGCTAAAACATCATCAGTCTGTGTGGTCATCTCAATCTTTGCTTTGGTACTTCACACAGTTTGTCAACAGTTTTGTTCGGGTTTCCGGAGGTTTTTGTTTCGTTTCTGTTTAAAACTTTCATTTAAAGGCTCACTGCTGCTTTTCAGCTGTGAAACATTTCTGCAGTTTGTTCTAAGTAGTGGGGATATTTGTAGCATTTCCATATTCAGGCTTGTATTTGGGCCTAGTGTTTGTGGAGGCTGTGTGTCTGAGCACATATTCAGAGACATTGGTTTGGCCAAAGCCATCAGGCATTTCTGTGAGAGAGAATTGTTTGAGGTCATTGGCTGACTGAGGTCACCTGGACTACAGCTTAGACTAAGCACCTCATTGGTTCTTTTGAGATTTCTTTCTTAAAAGCTGTCTCAGGTTTCAACTTTCTGTTACCTAAGAAGTTCAGTTGTGAATGCTCTGCCATTTCCCAGTGAACTGATCAAAGGAAGGGCACTGAGGAAACTCGGAGCTATAATATATAACATTAAGTATCCTGTTTTTTGTTTATTTTGTTCTTTATTTCTTTGTTATTTATAGCACTTTGTGTACTGTGTATTTTTCTAGCTAGTTTCACTGTGTGTGAGGACATTTCTGCAGTTTGTTTCCCACCCTCCCTCCCTGCTGGTATAGTGTTTTTATAGTTGGTGGCTTTGCAGTTGCCCGCCCCTAGTGTAAATTTGATCTGGGACCCTCCTCCCAGTCTAGTGTCATTACCTCATTCTACCCAGTACAGGGAGAACATTTGAGAAGGCCAATCAGCTTAGTTTCGGCTACTCCTTTCTCTCTTTCCTTTCTCTCTTTCCACTAAAAAAAAAAAAAAAAATCATCTGCTTTTACTGTATTTGTGTTTTTTCCTACTTTATTTTGCTTTTGCGTCTTCTTAAAAGTACTCAGTTGTATTTATTACTGCTTGGTGTAACTTATTCTAAACCTTTTAGTTTAAGCACTTGGGCTTTAGACCAGTTGTTTTACATTAGGAAAGTTTGTGGGCTGCACTGTGGTGGCAGGACAGGTAGCTTACATCCTTCTAAGTTGGGAACTGCTGATTGAGGGCTCAGTATCTGTTATTCTAAAAGTGTATTAGTTCTGGTTTAAGCACCTGGGCTTCAGGCCAGTTATTTTACATTAAGAAGGTTCATGGTCTGCACTCTTGTGGGAGAAGAGGCTGGACTCTGCCCTTCTGAGCTGGGAATTTCTGGTTAAAGGCTTATAGTGCCTGCATATTTTAACTATTTCTTACTGTAATTGGTACACCTTGTTTGCTGTAGCATAGACTAGATCCAGGCCTGCTGAATCTAGTTTTGTTTGTATGCTTGTTATTTCCCTGAAAAGCTAATTCCACCTAAAACGCAGCTTTTCAGCACTTCTGTGGATCCCTAGTGATATCTGCATTGCTTACTGTACTTATTTCCTGGTTTCACTTGAAAGAAAGTTACTGTTTGTCATTTTTGCATTTAAGTTACCTGGCACTTGCTCACTAAAGCAATTATATAAGTCAGCACTAAAAAATTAAAAGCACTACGCCCTCACAAACTCCCCCTGGAGTACCTTGCTCCCCATTGGCCATTTTTTTCAATTATAAAGAAATTCCCAATACTATTCTAGCATGTCCAAAGGTCAGTTGTCAATCTCCTCTCCAATCCAGCTGGTGAATCTTGGAATCTTGAGGCAATGTTACAACTGCCTCATGTACACAGACAACCCTCTCCTCCTCCCAACAAATTCCAACACATGTGAGAGATGCAACCATATAACCAAACTGGAGGCTAAGCTCTCTCAACTCAGTACTGGCGTAACCAGTCAGGAGGAGAAGGAAACCACACTCACTAAAATTCCAGTCTCACATAGACCTACCACGACAGCAAACCAAACACATAAACACACAAAAACATACTTGGAGGCTCTAACTAAAAATCTGCCTAAGCAGCAGAGACCTCCAAAGCAGACACCAAAGCAACCGCTACCCCAAAACAAAACATGTGCAACACATAGCTCACAAAGCCAGTGTGCCGAACAGTCACAGCCCTTAAGGCTAAACAACACACCTGATACACTTGTAATAGGTGACTCTATCATCAAGCACACTGACGTCCCACTCACCAGGCTGAACAAGGAGAAGGTCACGGTAAGCTGCCTGTCGGGCGCTAGGATCCGCCACATAACACAAGCACTCAGGTCACTCCAAGGCAAGTACAAATATGACTCAGTCATTGTCCATGCTGGTGTGAATGACCTGAGATGTACCTCCCTGGACTACATGAAAAGAGACATAGAGGAGCTCTCTGAGCATGCAGCCCAGGCAGTATGACCCTGACCTTGAGTAGCATCTTACCCTCACCAAGAATGATGCCACAGTATGAAGACAAGATTATCAATTTCAACAATTGGCTTAAGTATTGGTGTCATTCAAAGGGGATCCAATGCCTGTCAGCCTGGGATGACATGCTCGACAAGCCACGATGCTTCGCTAGGGGCGGCTTGCACCTGTCACCCTGGGCTTTCGGATATTGGCAAAGGCTCTTGCTACCCCCATAGTGCCTTTTTTAGGCAAGGCTCAAAAGACAAACCCACCTCCATAGGTATCACAAGGGATAAGAAACTAAGAGTAATGCTACTCAGCGCCAGAAGTCTAAACCTCAAGATGCACGCACTCGAAACTCTCCTTAGCATGGAGAACATCGATATCTGTGCAGTAACAGAAACCTGGTTCAAGGCTGTAGAGAGCACCCCAGCACTACCAGGTTATACCTCATACCATGCTTTTCAGCCCCAAAACTTGGACAGAACCACAAAAGGAGGGGGCATATCAATATTCGTCAAAGATACTCACACCTCCAGGTTGGTGGCACAGCACGAAGCATCAGAGACTATCCATGTGCAACTAACAGTGGGTAAAACTGCCTTCCAGTTTATAGCCTGCTACAGACCACCCTCCCAAACTCAGGAACCCCACTCAGCCTTCCTGAGAACACTGGAAAATATGAAGGTCTCTCCAAACACTATTATATTGGGTGACTTCAACTACCCAACTATAGACTGGGAGCATTACTCTAGCTCCAACACCCTAGCCCAAAGGTTCCTAGAATTTATAAACTCAAATGCTATGGAACAACTTGTTACCACTCCCACAAGAGGGGAAAACATACTGGACCTGATCATCACCAACATGGGGACTCTATGCTCCAGACCAGAAGTGTATCCCTCACTGGTAAGATCAGACCATAAACTAATCTCACTGGATATTCACATCCCGACCCCACCCCATGCCCAGAAAACCACAGTGAAAAACTTCTCTAAAGCAAATTTCACACTCCTCAAAACTGAGGTGGAATCCTTCAAAGCCCCGGCCTGTGGATATCTGCCCAGACCGCAAAATCCTTTATAAACGCATTCTATGAACATCTTCAGGAATGCATGGATCATGCAATCCCAAATAAAACCAAGACCCAATCCTCCAAAGGCAGATGTCCTGACTGGTGGACCCCAGCCATAAACAAACTATACAATAGAAGGAGGAAGCTACTACATGATAGAGCAAAATCCCAAAAAGGGAAGGCATCTCTGATCAGTATTAGCAAAAAACTACGGGCACTCATAAAATCGTCTAAGGCCAGCTTCTAGAGAAAAATTGCACAGGACACTAAGGATAATCACAAGGCTTTCTTTAGTTATGTTAGGAACCTGGGTGGGAATTCCCAGATATGCTCAGAATTAGTCCAAAATGACAATAAATACACCAAACCCACAGACATTGCCAACATCCTAGCTGACAGGTTCAGCGCAAACTTCTTCCCCCCCTCCCCACCAAAAGGGCTAATATCTATCCCAGCAGAGTGCTGCCCCCCCTGACATCTCAGATGCTCAGGTAAGAGCTGCCCTCTCCAAAGCAAGAAACACAGCATCAATGGGACCAGACGGTGTCCCGGGCTGCGTCCTACATGAACTCCAAGAAGAGCTAAACCCAAACCTAAAACTACTGTTCAATCTCAGCCTTACTACAGGATATGTACCCAAAGAGTGGCATACAGCAACAGTGGTCCCTCTCCACAAAGGTGGTGCCTCAATGGATCCTGGAAACTATCGCCCCATAAGTCTCACTAGCTTGGTCTGCAAAGCTATGGAAAGGATCATCATGGACCTTATAAATAAAGATATTGGGGACATACAGACACAGGATCCTACCCAGTTTTGGCTTTGTTAAGGGCAGATCCTGCCTCTTAAACCTGGTCGATTTCTTTGAAACAGTCACCAAGGCCATTGACAACGGGAAGGTCATCCACACAGCCTACCTGGACCCCGCAAAAGCCATTGATACAATACCCCACTCGGGCATTATAGATAAGCTCACCAGCTTAAATATAAACCCCTATGTCACTAGATGGATTGCAAACTGGCTCAAGGACAGAACCCACATGGTTAGAATAGCTGGAGCCATGTCAGACTCAAAACCAGTTACAAGTGGCGTCCCACAAGGCTCAGTCCTGGGACCTCTCTTGTTCGGTATATATTTCTCAGAGGTACAGGCCAACATGGAAGGACTGTGGATGATCAAGTTCGCAGATGACTGCAAACTGGGCACCATAATAGACTCTCCAGCCGACACAAGCATCCTCCAAAAGGACCTCATAGAAACAGACAACTGGTGCCAGAGCCATGGCCTCAAACTAAACGCCAAAAAGTGTATAGTCATCCCCTTTGGCAAAAACAAAGTGCCCACAAATTACCACATAGGTGGTAATCCATTAAGTACAGAAGAAGTAATTAGGGACCTGGGGACCCAAGTTGATAGCAATCTCTCATTTGACAACCACGTGGCCAAAGTGGTTAGAAAAACATTTTATATAGCCCACCTAATCATGAAGGGATTCACATCTAGATCAGGGGAGGGCATCATGCTTCTTTACTCATCCCTCATCAGGCCCATAATTGAGTACAATGCCCCTTTTGGGATGTACCTTACCAGACACCTGCAGCAACTGGAAAGACCCCAAAAGTACCTCACCAAAAGGATCAAGGGGCTCAAACAGATGCCATATGCTGCCCAGTTAAAGGAACTCCAGCTCTACTCAGTGGCATACCGCCTGCTCAGAGGCGATCTGTGCCTGACGTATAAAGCCATGTCCAACCCGGAATTAATGGACATGCTGCACCTCAGAAAATCCAAATCCCATCGAGCTACGCGCTCGAGGACTTGAACCTCAGCACTGAAATAAATAGGACATGCTGGAGGGACAGATTCATAACCCAGAGGCTCCCTTCACTCTGGAATAAAATCCCAGTCCAGGTTAGGCAGAGTCCCTCATTGACTCTCTTCACGAGGAATCTTGATGAGTGGATGGGAGATCGTAGGTTTACCCTGGGTATCACTTCTGTGTCACTGTTAGACAGAGGCACAGTATACTAACCTTGAAAAAGGGCATAGCAAAATTAATTTAAAATGGGTGGTGAAAGCCATACACACTCTGGCTAGGCTTAAAAATGCCCTAGGGCAGATAGCCTAGTATGAACCTATGAACCTATGAACAAATAGAACCAAGATGCTCTCCTCCAAAAAAAAAAAGCCAATCTGGTGGTCCCCTGCCATAAACAAACTTTACAACAAAAGGAAGAAACTGTTGCAGAAAAGAGGAAAATTCCAGGATGCAAAAAACTTTCTTACCACCTCAGTAAAAAGCTGAGATCCCTCATAAAATTCTCCAAAGCTAGTTACGAAAATAAAATTGCCAAAGATTCCAAAGACAACCACAAGGCATTCTATAACTATGTCAAGAATCTAAATGGCAATGCTCAGATCTGCTCAGAGCTACAACAGAATGGCATTAAATATACTGATCCAAAGGATATTGCCAATATCCTGGCAGATCGATTCAGTGCCAACTTCACCACCCTTTCACCTCCTAAATGGCCCATCTCAATACCGGAAGATTGCCAAATTCCAGTAGTAACGGCCACACAGGTAAAAGACACACTCTCCAAAGCTAAAAATACAGCATTCATGGGAACAGATGACATCCTGGGTTGTATACTACATGAACTACAAAATGAACTGGCACCTCACCTAAGTGTCATGTTTAATCATACCCTCGCCTCAGGCTTTGTGCCCACTGAGTGGCACACAGCTACAGTTATCCCACTCCACAAGGGGGGATCCACCTTGGATCCTAGGAACTACTGCCCCATCAGTCTGACTAGCCTGATCTGCAAGGCCATGGAACGTATTATCATGGAACTTATAAACAAAGACGTTGGCAACATTAAAACACTGGACCACACCCAGTTTGGGTTCGTGAAGGGCCGATCTTGTCTCCTGAACCTGATTGACTTCTTTGAATCAGTCTCCAGAGCTGTGGACGAGGGTAAGGCAGTCCACACAGCCTATCTGGACCTCGCCAAGGCCTTTGACACCATCCCTCACTCTGGAATCATAGATAAACTTACTAAGCTGGACATTAATCCCTACTTCACTTGATGGGTTGCCAACTGGCTTACTGACAGAGCCTATCCTGTAAAAGTAGCTGACTCCAAATCCAGCTCCAGACAAGTGACAAGTGGAGTACCTCAGGGTTCAGTCCTGGGACCTGTCTTGTTTAGCATCTACTTCTCTGAAGTACAGGCTAAAACTAAGGGACTCTGGCTAACAAAGTTCGCAAATGACTGCAAACTGGGAGCCATTATTAAATCCCCAAATGATGTAGATACTCTACAAAAGGGCCTTACAGAAACAGATGCTTGGTGCCAGAGCCATGGGCTCAAGCTCAATGCCAAGAAATATATAGTTATCCCCTTTGGGAAAAAACATATACCTGTGAATTACCACATAGGTGGCAGTACACTAAACACTGAAAGTGTGATAAGAGGCTTAGGGACACAGGTGGACAGTGGTCTCACCTTCAATAACCACATCGCCACAACAGTCAGGAAATCCTTCTATGTGGCACACCTCATCACTAAGGGCTTTTCATTCAGAAAAAGGAGGTCATTTTCCCACTGTACTCATCCCTCATTAGACCCATTATAGAATACAACACCCCATTTGGTATGTACCTCTCAAGACATCTGCAACAACTGGAAAGGCAGCAGAAATACCTCACTAAAAGAATCACAGGCCTAAAGCAGATGCCCTATGCTGACCACCTTAAAAAACTCCAGCTATACTCTGTCACATATCGTCTACTCCGAGGTGATCTTTGCTTAACATACAAGGCCATGTCAAACCCAGAGCTGTTGAACATGCTACACTTAAAGAAATCCCAATCCCTCAGAGCCACACGCTCCAGGGATGTAAACCTTGTCATCACAATAAAAAAAAAACATGCTGGAAGGATAGGTTTCTGACCCAGAGACTCCCCAGACTCTGGAATAGACTGCCCACACATGTCAAGCAGAGCGCCTCTTTGGCTCTCTTCAAAAGGAACCTTGATGATTGGATGGAAGAAAGGAAATTCACCCCGGGGATCACGTCAGTCACCCTGCTAGACAGGGGTCCAGGAAAGTAAATAGTGTTGGAAGAAATAGCCAGGGAATTGTTATGGCTAGGCTTGTATAATCAAGTAGTGACACTAAGAAGACTTGCTTCTGACTTGTTTTACACTGACAGGGATATTAACATCAAAGGCAACATGCCGTATTATCATATCTGATTTCATAGCTGCAAATATTCCCATTAGAACTTACATTAATAAACAAAAAAGCTGCAAATTCTTAAATCCCAGCATGCTGATAACAAAGCAAAAAAAATCAATTGCATGAGTCTTCAGTAAATGATAATTTGGAGTGATTAGACTATGTAGCCATCAAACTAAAGCTAACTTTACATATTGATCCTCTCCTGTTAAGCATAATCTGATTGCACTACAAATATGACACACTGAAATATATCTTTGTGCAAAACTTCTAATCCTCATCTTATTGCATTTATTTAACGTTCACTTTTATTAAACTTTATTCTGCGATGTAAAATGCAATTTAAAATAAAACTAATGCATCCTGGATGTTGAGCACAGATGGATGAATCCCTGACTACAACCCAGATGACCAAGTCTGACTAGCAGTCCCCTGACTACAACCCAGATGACCAAGTCTGACTAGCAGTCCCCTGACTACAACCCAGATGACCAAGTCTGACTAGTAGTTCAGGCACTGGAAGACCCAGGGAGGGGAAGGTTAGAGTGAGCAGCTCAAAAGGGCTCAGCCCTCATGGGGAGCAAAATATTGTGATCATCATCATCATCATCATCATCATCAACCCGCTTTTTCCCATTTTCTTCATGGGGTCAGCGTTTCATGTCACTTGTTGTCATCTCTCCCTATTCAATGCCACTCTCCTAACTTCTTTGACACTCATGCCTCTCTGTCACAGGTCTTCTCTACAAAGCCCATCCACCTTTTTGTTGGATGCCCTCATTTCCTCTTGCCTTATTCCTGTCTGTCCCAAATCTTCTTCACCAGATTGTCTTCTGATTTTCTGCACATGTGCCCCAACCTCCGTGATCTGTTCTCTGTGACCTTTTCTGCAATTAGAGCTACTTTGGTTTCTGCTCTTATATCCTCATTTCTTTGTTTGTCCCACAGTGTGCATCCTACCACCTAGCTCAACCACTTCATTTACATCACCTCAAGCTTCTTCAGTTGCTCTGCCTTTACTGTCCAGGTTTATGTGCCATACAGTAGTACTGGTTACACCACTATTTTGTACATCTTGCTTTTCAGCTTCTTTGGCATTTTTCTTTAACACACTACCCCTGACACTATGTGCCAGTTGGCTGCTGCCCCTCTGATTCTAGCTTTGATTTCCTCATGAAGACTTCCCTTCTCTTCAACCACCCCTCCCAAATTTGCCTGTATTGCCACATCATCTACATACAGATACTTTGTTGATCTGTCCTCTAGGACCTGTTTGCTAATGTAGTCCATCACCAATATGAACAGCAGTAGATTCAGAGCTCATCCTGATGCACACCCAGTCTCACTGGGAACCCTTCTGTGAGACCAAACACTGTTCACACTTGAGCCATTGAGTCCTTATACATAGCTTGTACTAACTATATCAGTATTTCTGGGACTTACAACCACTGCAGAACTGCCCAAATCAGCTTTATTGGAAACGTGTTATTTTTCTTTCTCCAAGTCTAGAAATGCCCAATTGTACTATTTCCTAATTTCTATTTTGTCTCAAGTATGTGTCTCACTGCAAACATTGGGTCAGTTGTGCTGTGTCCTGATCTGAATTCAAACTGCTCACCTCTCATTTTACTTTCTACTACTCTGCATATTCATTTATCAGTCACCCTTTCCAGAACATTCATGCAATGTGATAGGAGTTTGATACCTTTGTGCTACCCACAGTTGTGGATGTCCCCTTTGTTCTTAAACACTGGCATTAGTATGCTTATTCTCTGGTCATCTGGGATACATCTTTTTCTCCATACTGCTATGAATGTAATCAGGAGCCATTTTTTCCTTATCTCACCCACCATTTTGATCTGCTGTTACTTCATGTGAGCCTGCTGCTTTCCCTGACTTCATTTTCCTTAATGCTGTTCTTATTTCCTCTACTCTGGGATCCTCTTCTTTCATTGTAGGCTGTGTCTGGGGCAGTATAGCTTCTGTGGGGTTTTCTTCATTCAGAAGCTGCTGGAAGTACTCCTTCCATCTGCCTTTGATGCCTTGTGTACTGGTGAACAGGGTATTGCTAGTATCCCTTATGAAGGGTATCTGACTATTTTCTTTATATTTTGTCTTTGCCTTACAACTTGATAGAGTTTATTTGTGCCATTCACTGAGTCACTTTCCAGAAGCTGGTAGAGTGCCCCTGATGCCTTGTTGTTTGCTACTGCAAACTCATCTGCTAGCCTCTTTGTTAGCCAATGAGTATTTCTTCCTAGCTTTATCCATCTTTTACATCTGCCAATTTTTCCTGCACTCCTTCTTTCTCTTGATGACTTCTTGGACTTCTGCATTCTACCACCAACTTTCCTTATGTACCTTATTTCTATACCTGGCTTGACCTCATATCTGTTCTGTGGCCCTTTCATGTGCTGTTTTGAGGCACTGGCATTTTTCGTCAATGCTGCATGTTAGCTCTGAGCCCATGCTGTTCATACTGATGATGGACTACATTAGCAAACATGTTAGAGGAGATAAATCAACAAAGCTGGTGTATGCAGATGATGCAGCATTACAGGCACAATCTGAATAAAAGATCTTCTGCAAAGTATATGCAAATGGAATGCAAAACTGAAGGCACATGGGATGACACTGAGTACAGATAAGACAGTTGTAATGGCACATGCGGAATATCAGAAGAAGGTGAGAATTGAGTTAGAAGGGAAGATAGTGGAACAGGTTACAGCTTCAAGTATCTCAGAGGGGTGGTTGAAGAAAAGGGAAGTCAGAATGAGGAGGTCAAAGCTAGAATCAGTGGGGCTTCAGCCAACTGGCATAGAGTGTCAGGGGTAGTGTATGACAGAAGAATATCAAAGAAGCTGAAAAGTAAGGTGTACAAAACGGTGGTGCAGCCAATGCTATGTTATGCCACAGAAACCTAGGCAGTAACGGTAGAGCAAATGAGAAAACTAGAGTTAATTGAGCTTAAGTACCCAAGAAGGGTGGTAGGATGCACAATGTGGGACAAAGAAATTATGGCATCAGAGCAGAAACCAAAGTACCCTAACTGCACAGAAGGGCAAACAGAACAGATTATGGTTCTTTGGACTTATGAGCAGAAAAGACTTATGAGCAGAAAAGCAGAAGACAGTCTGGTGAAGATTTGCGACAGACATAAGGAAGGCAGGAAGAACCAAGGGCATCGAGCAAAGATGTGTAGGGATTGTGCGAGAGAAGATCTACAACAGTCAAGCATGACTGTTGAAGAAGGTGGAAGAGTGACATTGAATAGAAAGAGCTGGTGGCAGTTGACACAATATCCTGACCTCATGTAGACATTAGGAAATAGGGGGTTGATGATAATGATGCTGATTATATCAATGTGTCAGCTGAACTGTAGTACAATGAATGGGTTAGTTGTCTATGTATTTTAGAGATCAGCTGTCCAAGGTGAACAGTTCTATTAAATATTCAAGATTTGGAAGACCACCAAAAGAATCCCACAGCCATATGCACAGTCAAGAGAGTTGATAATGATTCCAAAGACTAAATGCTGCATTTCTTAAAATGTATTTTGAATATGTGCAGATGTGGTGTTTTGATGTACAAAGGCTATGACATATTTAAAGTTAAAGTTACATTTCAATGATCATTAAATCATAATGTATGCTACTTCATAGAACATACATAAAATAAATATTTTATTACTAAAGGTGGTGGCATACGTGGGATATATACCATTAATGAACTACAGAAACTTGCATTTTACATGGTATACTTTATCCTAGATGATTCATTTAAGACTTCATGAAGGTCTGTTGAGGTTTATGTGTATTATTTAACCACCATCTAGACTTCCTGTTTTGAAGTTGGTAATAAAAGACTGTAGTATACTTTCTGATGGGAAGCCTTAAATAACTTTAACTTTATCTGAAGCATATCTAAAGGTGTAACTGAGACCTATGCCCTGGCAAAGCACCTCAGTTCTTCAGCATACATCTCAAATGCAATGATTTATGCATGGAGCTATGAGTTTGTCCCTCCTAGATTTAGGATGCTTCTCATAATGTCAAACCTGTTCATGATTATATATTTTACTAAATACATAAACTAAGCCTATACAAGGATTGTATACCACTAGTGATATAGGACATGGTATATAAAGGCATTCTATTGTGAAAACATATCAAAATGCTCTTCTTTATGAATCTGTGCTATGATTTTTAAAGGTTATTGCTATGATTTTTAATGACTGGAGGTTGAGAGTTATGGTCACCAGTTCAGCGGATGCTTGCAGTTCAAGGGAAACATCTTGAAACATCTGGTAGGCTGCCTTTATTCTGTCTTACTGTGGACCAGCTGCCTTCCCTTGCAATCCAGTTATCCTTTAGGGCATCTCTGAAGTACCACCTATGTGGAAGAATCTATATTAGAGGCATTATATTTGCTGTTAAATGCTATTTTTAAACTTAATTTTAAAATAATTTATTGGTTTATCAAATAGGCATGCATATCATCATTAAAAAAGTATTTCTATCAATGAATATGTGTTATTTCAGATTTACAGTTGGGATGGTCATATGCTCTTTGTGATTTAAACTTTTTGATTGTTAATGATGCAAATATCACCAAAATGTCAGTGTAGTCAATTCTGAATATAATAACAGTACATCATTCAAAACAAGATTTATTCTCATAGCTTCCTAATGCAAAGGTCCTTCTGGTCACTTTCATTTTTGCTAAATGTCTAAAATTTTATATATATATATATATATATATATATATATATATATATATAAATATATAGGTTTATATTATATCATCGAGTTTTCAGAAACTCAAAAAAACTATATGTTTTGCAGGGGTGCCAGTCTCCTTGTACCCCCTACATGCCCTGTAAATTATATATGCCAACACTAAGATCTCTCTACAGTGGGGAAAAGGGTCAACTCCCCTTTGAAGCAGTTCTCTGTAGATGGCAGTAGAGTGGGGATCGTGGAATTTACCCTTTTCCCCACAGTACTGCAGTCTTAGAGCTGGTATACATAATTTGCAGGGGTGTGGGTGGCACAGCCCCTCACAAGGGGGGTATAGGGAGCTTGCTCCATGCAAAAATGTAGATTTTTTTTTTTAGAAACACAGTCATATGGCCTCAACCATATGAATTCTGAGTTTCCAGAAACTCAGTGAAGTAATATAAACTCATATATATATATATATATATATATATATATATATATATATATATATATATACACACACACACACACACACACACACATATGACAAATATATATATATATATATATATATATATATATATATATAGATATATATATATATATTTGGAGAAAGCCATATAGATTCAGAAAGAAACCCACTGCTGGAGGTAAGACCTGTGGCCAAAAGAGATTGTTTACTTAATGTGAGAAGCTGTGACTCAGGGAGGCATTGCATTTGATGCCCCAGGTAGAGGGCTTTCTCTCCCTTGGAAATCCATTATTTCACTATTGCACTCATGCCTCTATGAATGTTTTATTTTTAGTGTGTGCTTGTTTACAGTTATTGATATTTTTTAGGAAAAGTAGGCTCTGTTTGTTGAATATCCCCAAAGCAAACTTTGTGTTCTTTTGCCCCCTTAATATCTATAGCTAATAAATAAATGAATTCACTTAATATTGCCATCATGAACTTTCAGAAGTCCATGTGAAAGGCAACCATAATTTTACACTTGCTGTTCCTAGGAGGCTTTGAGAATACATGTAAACCAGAAAAACAAAAATATCTAAAATGTAAAAATAGAGAAGAAGGAAATAGTAAGGCCCCAAAATCCACTTTCCTGTCCCTACTGTAAGTGGGCAAAAAAGTTTATAGGTCAAGTATTACATGACTCTAGGCTAGAAATGTTCTGCAGAAAGGTAGTGACAGATAACATTTGCGTCTGTAGCTCATACAATGCCATCCTCCAGACTCAGTACCTCATTGCAACAGAAGTAATGGAGCATGAAAGTTAGCTGAAGGATTAGTGTTTGACAGAAAGCAGTACAAACACTAAATCATTGAAGGGGGTTGTTGCACTTTCTTCAGTGCTGTGTTATCATGGTGTTGGTATCTATAAGTTAGAAGGGTGTTGGGGGGGTCTCTCCCCACAGGGATGGTGCATGGGAGGGTTGCCCCCTGAAAAAGGCTTGAAATCATGATCACTGAAAGCATTTTTCAATAACTCACATTTGTGGAGTTGTCCATCAAAGAATAATCCTTTGAGGGATAATCATTAAACACATATAAGAGTGTGATGAAAGAAGGTACTGCCAGCACAGCTAGCTGGAATTTTGTAAATAATTATATGTCATTTGTGAATATCAAACTGATTTATACAAGATGCTTGTGTTAATAATGTATTATAACTGTATATAATACAAGAAGCTGGTGTTACAAATGTATTAGAACTGTATGTCATGTGTATATCAAACTAATTTGTACAGACGTTTGTTTTGAAAAGTTATTTGTGAAGTGCTTGTGTTTGAAATGTATCCACAGCGTGCCTTACTGGAAACAAAACTGTTTATAGGTTCATAGGTTCATAGGTTCATACTAGGCTATCTGCCCAAGGGCATTTATAAGCCTAGCCCATAGTAATGTGGCTTTCGCCACCCCTTTAGTTTGAGTAAAAACTATGAGTAATGTGGCTTTCGCCACCCGTTTAGTTTGAGTAAAAACTATGCCTATTATTTTGCTGTGCCTCTGTCAAGCAGTGACACTGAAGTAATCCCTGGGGTATATCTGCGATCTCCCATCCATTGGTCAAGATTTCTCTTGAACAAGGCCAGCGAGGTGCTCTGCCTCACATGTACTGGGATTTTGTTCCACAGCATAGGGAGTCTCTGGGTGATGAATCTGTCCCTCCAGCACGTTCTATTTATAACTGTGTCAAGGTTTAAGTCTCCCGCCCTTGTGGTTCTGAGGGATCTAGATTTTTTGAGGTGAAGCATATTCATCAAATCTGGGTTTGACATGGCCTTATATGTCAGGCACAGGTCACCTCTGAGCAAGCGGTATGAGACTGAATAGAGCTGGAGT
Source organism: Protopterus annectens (assembly GCF_019279795.1). Taxonomy (NCBI): domain Eukaryota; kingdom Metazoa; phylum Chordata; order Ceratodontiformes; family Protopteridae; genus Protopterus; species Protopterus annectens. The sequence goes on along the minus strand of NC_056743.1, from coordinate 1,092,223,930 downwards.
TCTTTCAGTCGGGCAGCATAAGACATATTTTTGAGACCCTTTATCCTTTTGGTGAGGAACATTTGGGGCCTTTCAAGCTGCAGCAGGTGTCGGGTCAGATACATTCTGAACGGGGCATTGTACTCAATCATAGGTCTAATGAGTGATGAGTACAGGGGGACGATGACCTCCCGTGATCTGGATGTGAATCCCTTCATGATCAGGTGGGCAATATAGAAGGTTTTCCTAACTACTTTAGCAACATGAGTGTCAAACGAAAGGCTACTGTCAACCTGGGTCCCCAGATCCCTGATGACTTCTTCTGTGCTCAGTGGATTGCCACCTATATGGTAGCTAGGGGTAACCTTGTTTTTCCCGAAGGGTATGACTATGCATTTCTTGGCGTTTAACTTTAGGCCATGGCTCTGGCACCAGTTATCCGTTTCTGTGAGGCCCTTCTGAAGGATATCTGTGTCAGATGTGTTTTCGACTATGGCTCCCAGTTTGCAGTCATCTGCAAACTTTGTCAGCCATAACCCTCCTGTGTTTGCTTGTACTTCAGAAAAGTAGATGCCGAACAAGAGTGGACCCAGGACTGAGCCCTGTGGGACACCACTTGTGACAGGCTTTGAGTCTGACATGGCTCCAGCAACTCTGACCCTGTGGGTTCTGTCACTTAGCCAGTTTGCAACCCATCTTGTGATGTATGGGTTTACTTTCAAGCTGATGAGTTTTTTGATGATACCTGAGTGGGGTATTGTGTCGAAGGCCTTTGCCAGGTCGAGGTTGGCTGTATGGACTGCCGTTCCCTCATCAATGGCCTTGGTGACTGTCTCAAAAAAGTCAACCAAGTTTAAGAGGCAGGATCTGCCTTTGACAAAGCCAAACTGGGTTGGATCCAAAGTCTGCAAGTTCCCTATGTCTTTATTTATGAGTTCCATTATGATCCTCTCCATGGCTTCGCAGATAAGGCTTGTCAAGCTAATGGGGCGGTAATTTCCAGGGTCGGTGGAGGCGCCGCCCTTATGAAGTGGGACCACAGTCGCTGTGTGCCACTCCTTGGGTACGTATCCTGAGGTGAGGCTAAGATTGAACAGCTGTCCTAACTGTGGGTTTAATTCCTTGTTGAGTTCGTGAAGCACACAGCCGGGAACACCATCCGGTCCCATGGATGCTGTGTTTTTTGCCTTAGTGAGAGCAGTTCTCACCTGGGTGTTGGAGATGTTTGGGGGGCTACAATCCTCTGGTATAGATATCTCTCCTTTTGGGGGGGAGAAGTTTGCACTGAACCTGTCAGCCAGTATGTTGGCAATGTGTGTAGGTTCAGTAATTTTCACATCATTTTGAACTAATTCTGAGCATATCTGGGAGTTTCCTCCTAGGTTTCTAACATAGCTAAAGAAGGCCTTATGATTGTCTTTTGAGTCCTTGGCAATTTTTCTCTCAAAATTTGCCTTGGATGATTTTATGAGGGCTCTTAGTTTTTTACTTATGATGATCAAAGGTGTCTTACCCTTCAGGGATTTTGCTCTATCTTGTAGTAGCTTCCTCCTTTTGTTGTAGAGCTTGTTTATGGCTGGGGTCCACCAGACTGGACGCTTATCAGCGTTTAATGTATATGTTTTAACAAAGGAAACTGGAGGATTATCCTCAGTGCAGCAAACATCAGAAAAATATCTGAAATAAAATCACTTTATAGGCTAGACTATAAAGATGCTCTTTCACAGGTTACAGTGCAGCCAGAGACACAAAGTCTGTACTAGCAAGCTTTCTGTTTTGTCTTTGGGGTGAACTAATTACTACTCTGGAAGTGTGGAGGTATGCAATTGCTTTATGACTTCCATCACCTGCCAGTGATCTCATCAAAAGCCCTTGTGTGTGTATTTTTACAGGTAGGTGCTACATCCTGCCAGCTTCCAGCATGGGAACTAAAAGTCAGATGACCAGAAGTGATGTCATTCTGCAAGCTATCTCAGAAGTAATATTTTAGATATTATTTTGAGAAGTCTGTTAGTGAGACAGAGCATTCTGTATTCTGTCTTGGGCCTGACAACAAGAAGGACCATTCACCACATCATCTGCCTTGCTCTATTAAGTAAGTAGGGAATAGTCATTCTCTTAGATTCAGTCAGGAATATAGTGAAGCCCAGCTTAGATATTGTTTTTCTTTATTTGGCTGAGCCTGTCCTTTAATGTTATTTTAAATATTTTCTGTGTTTTGAACTCTGTCACTGTGAATATATACTTAGTTTTCTCTTGTTCTTTTATTATTTATTATTAAATATATTTAAACCTTTTGATTGTGGCTGATCTTTATATTTGGTGACACTCGTAATAGCCTTGCCCTTGGTCAAACTACCATTTGTAGTATAGTAATTTCACTCAGCATATTGGGTGCACTTGTAAGGATCTTAAAGTAGCTGGTTATGGGTTTTTGTGGCAGTGATATCTACCTTATAGTCTGGGCAAGAGGGGGCATAGCTAGTAAACCTGTGCCAGTCTTTCCTAGGTGTGTGTGTGTGTGTGTGTGTGTGTGTGTGTGTGTGTGTGTGTGTGTGTGTGTGTGTGTGTGTGTGTGTGTGTATCTGTGTTTGTGCACAAATCAAATCTCAAAAAGTGTGTGTGACAGCTACTTGGGCAAAAACATGAAACACTGGTTGGACAGAGAGAATGTTGGAGAACTTGGCTTAGAACTCTGTCTAAGGACTCAACTCTATATCTGTGCCAGTGGGGAGTCTTACTGGGGATCTGGAGAAAGAGGGAAAACCAGCCCCAGACTGACTGTGTTCCCTGTGTGCCCTTAAGGGAAATCGTGCTTGATGGTGTTTGATGTGGAGAGCTGCCTCTGGAGATACTGTGTGCATACCTGATATCCTTCCAGTGAACGTCCCTCACTGTGGTAAGGATTGAGGCTCCTTGATTATTGGCTTAGAGGTAGTGGGGCATCACAAAGAGCTCTTGAGTATGTTTAGAAAACTAAAGTGCATGGTTACAGTCCTGCAAGCACACTGAGTAGTAATATTGAACATCAACAAGTTAACTGAATACGATACATGAATCATTGAGTACTAAGGATTTTCCACATCTTCCTGAGATATGACAGTTATTTAAAACACATTCTTTAAACCAATGACAAGAGCAACAACTCTTTAAACAGGTAAAAACAAATATGTATGCTAGCCATTCTTGGTGCACTACACAGAGAAACGTATGCAGTCACCAGGATTTCTGCCTTCAAAAATACCAATTCATATGCAGACAGACAAACATGCTGCACAATGTTTTAGATTTCATTCACAAAGGAATGTCCCTATGCAAGTAAGATCTTTAAATGTCAACTGAAAGATGAACAGAAACCAACTTTTTTTGTAAAGGAATGCAACAAATCTTTGCTACCATGTACAGACTGTCTCACTGCCAATTGTAGCTTAACTTGGACCAGTTATTAGTGTTGCATTATACTGTTTAGTCAAAAGTCTCTGATTTCCAATATTTTTTTATCTAGCCTTGTATGGTATTTTTGGCCCAAAGTATTTTGTAGTTTAAAGATTTACCTTTTATTATTTTCTAAATCCATTTTTCTAATTTGAACAAATTTGTAAGAACTAACGTAAACTAAACTTTCCACGCTAAGCTTTGCACCACAGTTTTACTCCAGGTTACAGTTACAAGCTGATATACTAGCAAAGCGTGACATACTTAATTGTACAAACAAGATAACTATATATCTATTTTAGAATCAATATTCTATATGTCTGTGAGTTAATTACGCTGCATAGTTATTCTGTGAAAACATAATCGTAGAGTTTTTTCTTTGTTTTATTTTTCTAAGTAGTTTAATTTTCTTCTGAAAGCAAAGTTATTCTATACAAATACATTATGTCATTTTTCAAAAATTCTTTGACAGACCATCAACCTGTCCCATCCCCTAGAGAGATTTATTTTCCTAGATTAAGTACATTCTGCTCCCTTTGGCACATTCCTGAATCTACCACTGAAGTGAGCATTTTGTAGTGAAATTATCTGTTTTCTCTGCTTATAGCATTGCTTATTTATGATGTTCTCCACTTTCTTCCTATTCCTTAGAGCTGCAAGACAGTAAAACAATATAAATCAGAACCTATGATGAAAAAGTGAGTTGCATATATGAGCATAAATCAGAATACTGACAAAATTAAAGCCAGCCAAACCCTGACATTCACAGTCATGTATCTCTCTCTAGAGAAAATGGCACTGTGCAAAGCTCTACTGTTACAAAAAATATTGATTGAATGAGGCAGTAAGGCTGTATCATCAACTGTAAAATAAGTTTCTGATACCAAATGTAATTCTTACTGTATCTTTTTGTTCTGTGTTCAGATATTATCTTTGGGAAACAAATGCATGTCTTAATATTTTAAACTTTTCTTTAAAGACATTAGTATTCTAATTTTTTGTTAATATAGAACAAATTATGGAAGCATGAATGTCCTGAATTTTAATAATGGGCTTATTTTAAGAAATGATTTTATAAACACACACACACACACACGCGCACACACACACACACACACACACACACACATATCTATATATATATATATATATATATATATATATATATATATATATATATATATGGATCTAGGACACCTGCTCGAAAAAGCAAGTGTCCGAATCCATATATACCAATCACAGTTTAACGAAAGCGCTTTAATCGAAAAAGCGTTTCCGTTAAACTGTGAAAAAAAAAACACTAATTAAATACTGTGCCCCCCCACCCCCTACTTAGATATTGTCACTCCAAGGTCGCACTACAGTGGAGTAAAGGAATATTCCCTTACTCGCACCGCAGTGCGACTGGCACACCACTCACACATACCCGAAATTGCTGCTTCAATGAACAGCAATTTCGGGTATGTGTGAGCACGAATTTGACTTTCGGTGAAAGTTAAATTCACGCAAGTGTCCGGGTTATTTTTATATATATATATATATATATATATATATATATATATATATATATATATATATATATACATTAACCTAATATATGGTTAAACAGCATCCATTTCTCTGAAATATAAAGCAGTCATTCACAGCAATGTGTTATAATTTTATAGATGTGTATTCATTTTATACTGACTTGTTTATTAAGCTAAATGCTACCCCTGAAATCTTAAAAAATCTTATGCTTTCCTGGAAAGGGTCATGAGCTGCTAAATAAACACAGCTGCCCATCACGATGCAAATAAAAAAATGAATAAAATAAACAGTAGGGTACATAAAAATGCATAGTTAGCTTTGTTATTTAAGAAACATAAGCATGCTATAATGCCAATTTAAGGAAAATAGTGGTCTAATCAAGAATACCCAAATAATGAATATGACACTAATAGAGTTCTTCAGGCAACTGTTGCCACCTTGTCATTTTTCAGTAGTCCCACCTCTTTGTACTTTTACTGTCAGTTTGGTTTCATGTCCAGCCCCCATCTCCCAGGTTGGTAAAAACTTTCAAGGACTTACAATTCCTTCCCTGCATAGTACTCTTAACTGTCAGATTTTCAAACTGCACATTCATTTTTTTGTTTTAAAGTCCCCTCCAAAATCTACCGTGACAATTTTCCTTCCTTCTTTTAAAGCATCTTCCCAAGTCTACCCTCATGACCTTCTTTTCAGTCCTTACCTCTCACCTTTCGCCTGAGGACAGTGTGGCAACACAACCTGCATCTCTCCCTATCAGTTGTCATCTAAGCAGAAGGGGATTTTTATCCTGTTTCATTAGAAATAAGAGATCCTAATTACAGAGAAGGACTTCCTGCCAATACATCTGCCTAACAGTAATTAAACAACACATAAAGTAGCTTAACTTCCTGATTATTATCATAACAAACACTTACTTGTGGAAAAAGTACCTCTGTGTTTGGACACTAGATCAGATTCATTAATGCCTACACTAAGTTTACATGATCTGTATTCAGAATGCTTTTTAGTCACCCAGAAAGATCACACTAAGTTCACATGTAGTCTATACTGTGTAGTAACCTTTATGAAACCTCAGTTTTTAAGGCTGCAAGAAAATCAATAAGGAAAACTAAAATTAGGACGAAAAAGCTGTAAGTTATGTTTGCATTGTCTGCTCACTCAGAACAGTATACACTTAGTGTAGGCATTAATGAATCCCAGGGTTACACTTTTGCCTACACATGCTTCCATTTTACCAAAATACTAGCAATCCACAAAAATTAAATTTAAGAGTGTAGCATACTAGTAATCTTTTTTCTAGCATTAAACTGTTTTATTTCAGAGTAGCTTTTCAGTCCACCTCCAGAAACACAGTAAAGGACTTCTTTCTTGAATCTTCTTCAGTATACTTTATTTAATCCATCTGTTTGTTGCTTATTGATTGTTTGGGCTTAGCACCTATATTTTGTATATCTCTATATAGACTATTGTTAGCTTACGTCTCAGTCTCACCAGTGTAACTGTGTTTAGAGTATTGAGAATTTGTCTCTATTTTAGCCATATTATTGTATTATTTCCAACGAGTTCTGTGAAATCATTATTCACACTTTGCCTTAGGTCATGACTAAAAAGGATCTAGTCAGATCAATCCACTTGCCCTGTTATCAAGCAGTAAAACCAGTCCAAAATGGTAAATAAATAAATCAACAGACAGATTGTAGCTGGACAAAATCTATAATATGTTTGAAGTCTTAAATTGCATTAAACTGATTGAAAACAGTATGTAATGAGATAGAGGTAATTAGCTTATTTACAGACATTGCATAATATTTTTTGCTAAACTTCTGTCTTGCTGTCTCATTGAACAATTGTAATTTTTCCAAATTAGGTGCAAGGAAAAGGGAGCTATGACATGTGTATGGGGGCTGCTTAAGCCTAACATGCCTGGATTAAAGTTTCAAGGCTTGTCTTATAAACTAGATTTACACAGCTCATTCCCTTCTCTTTATCATATTGCCTTCTATGGGAATACCTTTGCTTACCATAGAAGGCATTAACAGACCCATTACTATTTGAAATCCTTTACTTACAAACCCCCCAGGTAACTTGAACACAAGTGGGCACTCAGCCATCAGTATAAATTCTTATCAGCTGTACTGTGAAACATGACAACTTCAACTCCTGTTTCAGTTAAAGTCAGACCATCTCTTCATAACATCAGGAAAGGAATTTGATGACTACATGCTATCCAGGACATCAAGTCCTTTGATGGTCAGTAGGTATTGAACTTGTTCACCAGGCCTGTATGAACAACATTAATCTCCTCAGTGCAATTTCAGATTTTCCCAGAGTTGTGCTTTTAGTGTGCTTCATAAGGTATCACAGAACAATATTAAAGTTTATTGTTCCACAGCAAACATGTTCATGTACTTTGTGTCTCTTCATCTAGTCATTCTGTAAATCTGAAACACTTGGGAAACCAGCCAGATGAGCTCAGATTACTGTCTTAACAGTCAATAGCATAAGCACATACACCTCATGCATGTGCTCCATAATGACATTTCTTGGATAAGAAAGCCCATCAAGCATTCACCTGAAAGGAACTGCTGAAGGCTTTCTTGTAACAATGTCCCTAGGAACTGTAAAGGTACTCTGAAATAAAGTCAAAGGCAAATACAAGGGCAGTACATAAGCAAGCTATTTCATTAGTATTAAAAGGAGGGAAAAAATACACTAGTTTTATTCAATAAGGACTCCTGTTTTTTTCTTAACTAAATATGTGTAGTACATAAATCTGTGGTGTAGCATAGTGTTATTCAGTATTAGTTTTACCTACCATAACGTCTGATTATAGTGAGTACTCCCATTTGCTGCATGTAAGTTGAAAGCTGAATATCTTACTTTCTTGTTTCATAGCCTTTTTTTTTTAACAGTGCTCAGTGGGTAGCCTGCTCTTCCCTGCCAGATGCAGCAAAGCAGCACTTCACTCCTCTGTCTACTCCCATCTCTCTGGTTCCCAGCATCAGTTTCCTTCATACACAACCAATTTCCTACTCCCCCAACCAGCAAGCCACAATTCTTCTAGCTCAAAGTGCCCACCCATTCAACCTTCCCCCACTTACCTTCCCATTGAAGCACTCATTTTAGGTGATTTCAACATTGACTGAGCTTCAATAAACTCTCCCTTCCTTACTTCTCACTTAAACCTACTCAGCTTCACTCAACTTATCCAAACCCCAACCAGAATAGACAGAGCTACCCAAAACAATCCATTTTAGAATGGACCATTACTAACTGCCCATCCAGAACACAATACTCCAGTACATTATCTGACATCCTAAGTGACCATTTCTCTACTTTCTGTTAAGACAACAAATTAAACTCACAAAAAGTAGCTCCTTCAAACATATATGATATAAAAAGAACTTCAGAGCAGATGACTTAATAACAGTACTAAACCAATGCAACTGGTCACCCCTCTCAAGCCTCCCCTTAACAAGGCAATAGACTACTTTAACTCCACATTTTTGAACATACTTGACCAACTTGCCCCTCCAAGAATAATTCATACAAACTTTAACTCTTCCCCCTGGCTGAGTAAGAGTACCCGGCTTCTACTAAAACAATGGGACAATGCGTGGGATACCTGGTGTCATAACAAAATTACTATTAACAAGCAACTGTTCCTTGAATTTAGAAATAAGGCTAAGAAGCAGATAAGAATGGATACAAAAACCCATTACTCAAATACATAAACCAAGCATAATGCTAACCCACAAAAATTCTGGGCAGCCATAAATAAAATTCTCCAACCCAGTGAAACTATTACCCCACCCCTAGCAGTGACACATCTAAAAACAACATTGCAATACAATTCAATAAATATTTTACCAACTCCATTTTAAAGCTGGCAAAAAAACATATCTCCTATAACCCTCCTAAAACTGCCTAATTCCCCAATGAACCAAAACTATTTCTCCCTACAACCAGTCAGACCAGAACCATCTTCAAATACCTCACCAAACTAAAACTCACTACCCTAGCAGCTGATAAACTCCCAGCTGAATACCTCTGGATTGCAGCCAAGGCTATTTTATACCCAGTCTCTATAATTATAAATAGGTCAATCTCCAAGCAACAAGTCCAACTCCTCCGGGAAGTCTCACATATAATACCTCTACACAAAGGGGGTGACTCAACCGAATTATCTAACTACCATCCAATAGCCATACTATCCTCACTGTCAACAATACTCAAGAAATGTATACATTCCAAAATACTAAAATATGTTCTATCCAACAAGTTGTAGCTAGAACTCACCACGGGTTTCTCCCAGGCAACTGCACCATCACTGCCCTTATCAGCTTTGCCAACCATGTTAATTAACAGCAGAATGCAGGCAATTTGGTATGAACTGACTTTTTGGACCTCTCCAAAGCATTTGGTATTGTCTCCCATAACAAAATACTGACGTCTCTCTCAGAACTTAAACTAAATAACTCTGCACTCCTATAGTTTAAGGGCATCTTTCAAACCACAAGTAAGCTATTAAGTGGCAGGACTCTCTATCCCCCTTTCTCCCTGTCACCTTAAGTGTGCCCCAAGAATCTATACTCAAGACTCCTGCTCTTCACAATATTAACCAACAACCTTCACAAAGCCACCCTTCATGCAAGCTTAGTTCAATATACTGATGACTCTACCCTAATCTGTTCAGCCCCCACTCTCCATCTACTACAGAAAATAATCCAAGAATCCATTACAGCCATTGAAACTTGGTTATCAGACTCTCAGTTAACACTCAATCCCCCAAAAAACAGCTTATGCTCTTTCACCCCTTCAAAGCTACAGATCCTATACCCCCTTTTACAGTAATTGCCTCCAACAACACCCATAACACACCGGTTGCACATGCCAGGCTACTAGGTGTCATCATCAACCAAAACATGAAATTCAACAAGCACATAGCTCAAGCCATAACAAAAGTGCATAAAAAACTATGTGCATTCTATTGATGTAAAAACTATTTGACCCCCAATAGTAAATCTATCACACCAAGAACCCACCTACTCTCTACATTCTCTATGCATCACCTGTTCTATTTAACCTAAATAAAGATGACTTAAACAAACTATCCACTTGTTACAACCAGATAGCAAAATTTGCTACTGATTCTTCGTACAGCTCTAAACATTGCTTAGCCCTTCAAAAACTTTCCTAGCCTGAATTACCAAATGTACTGACCCTAAACTAGCTCACAGTAGCTCACCAAATTCTCTACTATCCCAACATAACTCCAACCTACATGGCTTAATTAACCATTACTCCAATAGTTGACTGCTATGGTCCACCAACAAAGGACTAGTTGAAGTTTCCAAAAGCAGATACATGTCAGGAAACTTCCTTTACTCCTGCACTATTGCAATGATATGGGACTCTCTCCCACTTGAAATCAGGACTCAGGCAAGCAAAATTAGTTTTAAAAATCAACTAAAATCCTACCTCATCAAGTCTTGGATATGTACATGCTCTGACCTGGGCTAACTCCTTAAAACCCTTGGTCTATCTCCAACCCCACCCCCATCTATAATCACACTACAGCTTACTATAGTTTAAAACATATATAACCCCATGTAATGCAAACTGTACCATAGTTCATGGTATTATGTATTATGTTACTCTTCTAACGAATGTTGGTATTATGTATTAAATTACTCTTCTGATGAATGTTGTTATACATAGCTGTGTCTTGCATATTTATGTTTCTTCCTGTACTACTTATACTCATGTGAGGTTGTCTAACAAACTTTGTATATCAATTTCCTAAAATATTGCGTATTTCTTTTCTAAAATTTTGTACATTGACGGTTTAACATAATGTATGGAGCTTTTCTCACCTGGCCTCCTCTGAAAAAGGGCAACCTTGCCCAGTCGGACTTTCCCGGTAAACAAATATAAAATAAAATAAATAATAAATAACTGTACCAATATAGTCTTCTAATTCCCCAAAATTTTGCTCTGAAGAACTAATAATAGCCCATCTTAAATTAAAATCACATGAGATAATGTGTGTAATACTGCATACATGCCTCTAAATAGAAATAATGTCAATACAACTGAAAATATCTCTACTGAGTAACTAGCAATGTTAAATAGAAAACCATCTTTCCCGGTGATCATAACATAGATTGGGCTGATCAGGATACTGACATCTCCCACTTAAATATCAATCTAATTGGTCTACCTAAAGTAATTAAGTGTCTAGCAAGATATGGTAAAACGTTATCAAAGCTACCAATCTGGATTGCATACTACCCACTAACCCTGCAAAAATAAGAGGCTAGACTCCTCACTGATAAACTTAGTGATTACCATCCCAACTACATAATCAGAGACTTCATAAAAATTACCAAGGATCAGCACCTAAACTCAGTAAGAAACCTTACCAACTTCAATAAAGACACTTTCACTAAGACCCTGAAATACTGCAAGTGGACTTCAGTGAAAATGCCACAACCAGATGAAACTGTCTTATGCTTCAATATCACATTTTAACAAGTTCTAAACCAACAGGCACCTCAGTGATATAAATGGGGCAAAGTAATAACTGCACCCTAGCTTATATCCCAAGCAGACTACAAAGAAGTTTTCCTCAGTCAGATGTCAAATGTTGGAGTTGTGATAGGGAAAGAAGGAGGTTACTGGGAACATGTGTTTTGGGATAATGAGTTTGAATTCCCTACAGTGTAACCTCAGAAATATTGCCCAAGCAAATGGGTGCAACTAAGGAAATTATTTTTTTTTTTTAACTAGGATACAGGATCCAAAGTGCCTAGATATAGGAAGGCCTAGTTAAGTTTAATTCTGGTGGATGCCAAAAAATAAAAATAAAAACAATTACTAGATAATGGAAATCAATGTCTTAACCAACTGTTAAAACTGTAAAAAGTAAAGTAGTGAATATTGTAACAAAGATAAAATAACTAGAAGTGGGATCTTTAGAAAAGGGTAGGAGCAATCTATATAGAAAAAAAATGGAAATTGTGGGAATAATACATACAGAATAATGTTCTGGAGGAGGAGGATTGAAGTTTAAGGAAAGGCAGGAATTCATGAATTTATGTACTGTTGTATTGATAATAATTGTTAAAATAATATATGTAATGTATAATCTCTGTAACTGTAAACTTATTAACATGGTTTGTTATCCATTAGATAAATGTATGTTTGCCTATGTTTTAAGTGATAATTTAATCATCATCATCATCATCATCATCATCATCATCTCCTTTTGGCTTATCCTGGTTAGGGGCCTCCACAGAGGAACAATGGTCCACAGAATGATTGGCAGTGGAGCTTTATGGTGTTGAGTTGCCAGCCCAACCTTCCACAAAAGGCATGCACACACTCACACCTAGGGCCAATGTAGAGTGTCCAATCCACCTACACCATGTCTTTGGTATGTGTGAGGAATCCAGAGCACCCAGTGAAAACCCACGCAACCACAAGGAGGATATGTAGACTCTGCACAGAAGGCACCCCAGCCAAGAATCGAACTGGAGAGCCTCTTGCTGTGAGGTGACAATGCTAACCACTGCACCACCACGGCCACCCTCTTAAGTGATAATTTAATAAAGGTGTTTAAAAAAAAAGTAATACCTGCATCCTAGCTAACATGAAAAACAAAACAATTAATTGAAACTAGGGATAATGCTTAGGGTAAATGGCACAAAGACAAAATATAAAACAATTACCAAAATCACCGACACATAAGTTATCTCACTAATAAAGCAGTTCTTAAAAAAAAAAATATTACACAACAGCACAGACAAAACACTTTGATAATCCCAAAAGGTTCTGGTCTTCTATAAACAACACCCTCAAGCAGATTAATCCCAACTCAACCCCCTTCTCACTGAAACTAACACCAACATATTAAGTTCAGTGAGCACCTTATAGCTACTACCTCTCTCATCTACCAAAATAAAGTAGACATGCCCCCTCTCAACTCCAGCTGCAGTGCAAATCAGACAGATATCTTCCCATTCAAGCTATCCCTAATTACTATAATAAAGAAATAATTGAGCAAGCTAAAACTCATTATATTAGCAGCAGTTAATGTTCCTGCAAAATATCTTAAATTAGGAGCAGATCTTCACAAGAACCATAAGCTCCAAAAATATGGAAAATTACATTATACTAATTAACTGCATATTGAAATTAAAAGCATTGGAAAGATAACTAATTATTTTAGAACATATATTTATATTTAAATGTATGTTTTTCTAGCTATAAGCTTTTATGACTTTTATTATCACACTTGATTTAATGTGTAGTTTTATTACGTCAGTATGGTGATGTCATTATTGTTGGTCACATGGTGTCTTTGGAGGGATATTTAAATGTGACTATTTTTAATTGTAACTAGTCTGTTGAAGTTCATGTAATGTGATGAATGAAAGTGCTTATTAAAATTGTCACAATGTTTTCAGGGTGGTTATGACAATTTTTGTCCTTGTATTTTTTTGCCTGCACACCATAATATTTTTTTAGTCTTTTTTAGTTTTTCCAGTTTTATTTGGTTTATGACATTATACCAATACATAAAGAGGTACCTCTACCATATTTTCAAAGTATTGAACTATTACAATACTCTTTCCACTCTTTAGAATACTAGAACGATGTATCGACTATCAAATCCTAAAATTTCTGCTACATAATCAGTTATTTCCCTTGTCACAACATGACTTCCAGCCACATCACAACACTGAAACTACCCAAATACATTTTCTAGACCCAGTATACCAAAAAAGAAATGTAAGTAACCCTCTCTACACCTTATGTCTGAATTTCCTGAAGGTGTTCATATCATATTTCACTTGCTTCTCCTCAACAAGTTCAAACAACTAGGACTGCACGGCACTGACATTGAATGGTTCTCTGGTTACCTCAACAACCATACAGAATCTGTCAAGTGTCAGGATTTCTGCTCTACTCACCTGCTAGTAGAAACAGGAAACCCACAGGGATGTAAAAAAGATCACCTAACTTCCCAAACTGAACTCATCACTGTATTCCCCTGCATAACCTGAACTGGCTAGAATTACCCCACATACCTCTTAATCTCTCAGTGCAAGAAATCTAGACAAAGCCAGAAATGATGGGAAGACAAAGGCCCAAAATAGAGACAGATTTTAAATATTGCTCCTATAAACTTAGAAAGTTGCTAGAATAATACGTTTTGCATTATTATGCATTTCTGATGGATAAGAAGTGTGAAACTCTGTCATTATTTAGTATTATTTAGGGATTTCAGTCCTCAATGAGTTACCAGAAAATCACAAATTTTATAAGGCAGAAATCTGGACAGGTAAGAGGTACGCTACTAGATATCATATATGCAGCTTATAATGGTACATAAAATACTGCACCATCACTCAAACACCCCAGCAATCAGTAATACAACAAAATAGTTCAAATCCATAAGAAACCTTCAGTCAAAAGATCAACACCTACTAAAATTCCAAAAATCCAACAACTCAAATAGGGATCCTTATACTCTATAAGCATAACAAATAAATGGAACAGCATTCCCTTCAGCATCAGACAAACGTGACCGCCTTGCTTTTAAAACCAACCTTGAAGTACATCTAAATCACATTAGAATGTACAGCTATTCTGAATCTCCAGGATAAAATAATTGAAATACTAAAGATTTCATCTTCTTGCTTACTAAATCTTTTCTTCAAAAACTACTTTTTTATGTCTTACTACTATAAGTTTATTGCCCTCCTCATTTGAGAAATGTGCGTATTATTGTTCTATCACCTCACATCTCAGTATAAGCATAGATGCATATTACATTACTTTACTTCCTATATATTTGATACTGCCTGCTATTTGGTAATATTGTTGCATTTATACTGACAATTTCCTGATCCACTGATGTTCTACAATGTACATCAGTGTCAGCTTTTAGTACTATCCTTTGTTTACAGTTTGTCTAAACTTTGTTATATTGTATATCCACTGTTTACTGGAGCTTTTCTCTTTGGACCTCAGCTGAAATTGGGAACTGTAATCCAACTGTGCTTTCCTGATAAACCATAGCAAATAAATAAATCATCCATGAAGTTTGTGAACCACACTCCCTGAACAGAGATGAGAGCTAAACACTGTCAGATTTCATGTTTGCAAGCACTGCAGATTCTTCTCTGAATGGTGGGAGTGGTCTGGCAGTTCATGTTTGTTTTCATTTATTATTTAGACAAGATAACAATTACTGCTGTTTGAACAGGTTTGGGTGGACTTCCGTAGCCTTACAGTACTGTGCTGGATTTAAAGAAATACACCAGTACATCCAAGATGCTCTAGAAGCAGACATGTGCTGAGTGGTATGCAGAAACTGTGGAGTAAGTATAAATAGGAATATAGGAACATAGAAACAATATTAGGCAAACGATCATGGGGACCATTAGATGCCTAGCCATATACACCTTTAAGTACACACACACACACACACACACACACACACACACACACACACACACACACACACACACACACACACACACATGCACACTCTTACATGCACACTTAAATTTTTCACCCTGGGTTCACCTCTCAAATTCAGCACTGCTGTGCGTGGTAACCCTAGAGTAAATTTGTGGCTACCCATCTATCTATCAAGGCTAGCCTTAAAGGTAACCAAAGTTGTAATTTGTTTGACCTGTGCTTATAACTTCTACCACATGCTGAAAATATGTTAAGTTAAGAACTTATCCCTTCAGGAAGTCTTGCTTGTTTGTTGGCATAGATTTAGGTTCCTAGTGTGGATGTTTCTAAAGCAACTGATTTTGTGAAGAAATAGGAGATCAGACAGGATTGGGTCTTTCATAGCTTGAAAGGCAAGACAAAGGTCACCTTGGAGCAGCCAGAACACTAGTAAATATAAGGAGCTGGGATGTTTACAAGATATAAAGACTTTAATTTTATTGTTTAGAAATCTTTGGAGCTTTTTTAATTGAAAATTGTTCTGTTAAGGGGAAGAATACAGTGGTAGGAGGATTTCTAAAATTAAGTGGGCTAGAAAGAAAGATTTCCTGACTATGATGGAAATGTGTTTTAATGAGAGAGACAGAGTTGTTCACATATATACCCAGGTCTCTTACGACCAGATTTGTATGAAAAGGAGTATATAAGGCAGAAGTAGCTTTTTGGCTGAATGCTACTACATTAGAATTTCTTTTTTGCATTTAGCTTGAGACATTTTCGTTACACCAGGCATGTACATATTCCAGCCCTATCCAGAGCTGTTTAGCATCAGTGGATGAGATAACAGTGCCCAGTACATAGTCATCAGCAAACTTCTTCAACCACATTTCTGAGATATTGGCTTTGATATCTGCAAAATAAATGCCAAACAGAAGCGTGCTCAACATTGACCCCTGTGATACGCCGCTATGTATAATTTTACATTCAGAGAGGTTATCAGCAGTAGTCATAACTTGGGATCTGTTGGATATCCAGTTTGTAATCTAGCAAACAATGTATTGGTTTATATTACATTTCCTAATTTTCCAGTAATACCAGCATGGAGATAGTGTCAAAAACCTTGGTGAGCTTGAGATGAGCATTGTGCATGGAACTCACCACTGTCCATTGCCTCTGTAACAATTCTAAAGAAACTTAATAGGTTCAGGAGACAAAGCCAACCCTTTCCAAAGGTCTAGCTTAGTTAAGTTGCCTGTGTCTGCATAAATGAGTTCTGCTAAGATTGATTCCATGGTTCTGCATATAAGGGTGATGAATCTGATGGACTTATAATTACCCAGGTCTATAGACCAGACACCCTTGTGTAGAGATTCATTTTGTCACCTTAGCATATCAATGCTATGCATGCCAGGCATAAACATGTGTGCACCCAAGTCTAGTTTTCTGTTCTTTACCAGCAAATACTCCTGTTTTGATAACTTCTCTCCCTACCACTGAGATAATAGAAGTGACAGTGTATTTAACTCTGTCTCACCCAGCTAACATATCAAGTGTCATTTCTGCTACTTGAACTCTTGTCTCTGGCATCATAGTCAGAAATCATACCTCTGTGCCAAAGAACCAGCAAAGGCACTAATCATAATTTGCATGATGCAGTCGAATTCAAGCAAGAAAGAAAAGATGCTTTGTTGTTTGTAAAACAGATAGCTGAAATGATGATAAATAAGGATGCGCAATTCAGAAAGTACAGGAAGCAAAGAAAGAAAACTGAGACAATAACAGAAAGATGGAGGTGTGGGTAACACTAAAAAATGAAATGCAAATGAGACAAGTATGGAAACAAAAAGGGAAATACTATATATTTAGGAGTATGAACAGAAAATAAACAAATTCCAGGAATAAATATGAAAGCAGAGAAAACACTGGACACCAGAGAACATCTCAATGAGGCATAGTAAGAATGACTTTATGCAAGTCATCATTAAACATTGTTGGTTATAGGCTGAAAGCATTACAAATGAATAATGCTTCCTATTGAAATGTCGGCACTCAAAATGTTGAGTGCTGACAAGCCGGGAAAAAAAAGCCTAAAACCGTGGGAGAGGAGTGAATCTCAAACATCGCTCTTCTCCTTTAAACTTCTTTTTTTGCAGGGAACAAGCCCCCATGCACTCCTCACCAATTCAACTTATATATACTAGCTGAGAGATCACCATACCTTGAAGAGAAGGGAATATTCCAAGATATGGCCATCTCAGACTTAGTATATATATATATATATATATATATATATATATATATATATATATATATACCAATTCAACTTATATATACTAGCTATGAGATCACCATACCTTGAAGAGAAGGGAATATTCCAAGATATGGCCATCTCAGACTTAGTATATACATATATATATATATATATATATATATATATATATATGCAATTTTTTTTTTTTTTTTGGCATTTAGTTTCTCTAGTTTAGTCCAGTAGGGTCCCAACATTTATCAGGCTATCAGCTGTACCAAGGTAGTTGTTACTTATGATAGACTGAATATGGAAGTGGGAAGTATCACGAATAGAAAGAATGTCTTGGCACAAACATTAGGTAAGGCCTGCCAGGTTTATCCAATGTTCTTTCAAATATAAATGTACATCTAGTTGATATGTCTTCATGCTGTACTAGTAAATGCATCACCAGTACACATTTAAACTCATACAATCCTTTTATTCACTTTTTTACATTTTGTACATCCCCCAATACTCTCAAGTTCTTTAGCAGGCCACTCCCTGCTTTATATATTATTGTGCAGTCCACTTTAAATAGTGTTATTTTCATCATACAAAATAATTGCTATATGCATGACCAATGCATTCTAGAATTGTGCCATCTCTTTAAGAAGGAGGCTGCAATCATGTGCCTCCCTCTACTTGAAAAATGCTTCATCAAATCTCACTTGAACCTTCTATCTTTTTTTATCAGAATGAGTATATCCACTTAAATTCTGTAATTCACTTAAAGTACATAAATGCTTCTGCCTCTCCCCCCTTTTTCCTTGTTTTCTTTGAAAAAAAAAAAACTCCTTACTTTCCTATTTTTCTTCCCTTTTTTCCACTTTTTTATCCTGTGGCTCTCCTCTAGAAGTTCTTTTCTATCCTAAAGTACATCTTAAGATATAGTCTCCAAAATATTATCAAATTGGAGGAGGAAGGATGGTGCATGCCTATAACATTAAAATGCAAAATTCAGCCTAGATATTGAAAAGTTTTTTTTTTTTTTTTTTTATGGAAAGAGAGTTGAATAAATGGAATAGATTACTTGAGTTGGTAGTGGACTGCAAAACCATAGTCGTTCAAGGAGGATTGGGATGGGTGGTGGGCTAATAAAAAGGACATATAATGAAAGCCTGAATTGTACTACCTACACAAATGAGACAGACTATAGAGGTAGCTTGCCCTGTGCCTCTATATCAAGAATGTAATATAATGGTGGTCATACCAGGGGGTCTATGTAGCAGCTAAATAATTTATGTATTCCTTAAATGTCCCCCCTTGGCTATGCAAGTCAGCATTCTTTTAGCACTGCCTTTTGCCGTCTCACACTACACAGAGTGATTTAGACATGGGTCAATGATAACCAGAGGTCCTTTTCCTTATCCATCCTCCCGTGCAGCTCTCCTATGGAATTCTGCCCAAAATGGTTCTCTCCAAGGAGCACTACTTTACTTATTTGCTGTCTAATGTTAGTCATTTATTTCTTTGTGCCATGAGCTTCTAAAGGATGTCCTGGAATGTAAAACCAAAAACCAATGCAGCAGTGGAAAGGACGAACACAGAAATGCAAAATGCTAAAACTGCTTATTTCCAAAAAGACCCAGAAAATGAACAACCAAAACCCAAAAGGTTTACCACAAAAAGAACGTAAGCAATTGCTTTCATCTGGTAATACCAGCCTTCATCAGATAACTGAAAGCGTCATCTGACTGCGACTTGAATACAATGTATCCTGTATGAGCACAGAAACTTTTAAAGAGAGAGTGCATACTTAATATGATAACCATGCACCCAAATGGTGCTTAACAATCTAAAACAGCCAACATAAAAATATTTAGAATATAAAAATACTTGAAAATATGATATATGCTCTATATAAAAAACTGAAGCCAAATTGTTATAAAATATTGCAGCCAAGATAAACCATCAGAATAGCATTGTATATTATCTATCATATGCTTTCATTTTAAGGAAACTGGGACTAGAAATAATCTCATTGAGTCCTGGTGGTGCAGAAGCATTTAGTAATATATAGAATGTGGCTATACCATAACCATTATCTTTATTTATCCATCCATCCATCCATCTGAAACTCTCACTTTCCCCATTTGCACATGGGGTTGTGGTGTCACGTCAACAAAGACCATCACCTAGAGCTAATAATCACAGTGTCAGGTGACTAACCCTACCATAGCAAACATTTATCCATATATATCACCCACAAAAATGTTGGTTTTGCTCTTCAATTCCCTTTTTCTTTTCTGAATTTTGCACTTCCCTGGGGGTCAGTGGTGATTCATACGCTTAGACCATTTTAACATTCTCTGTACCCTTATCAAATTTTGCATTAATGTTACTGGTTCTATTTTCTTGTTATTCTCTGTTCTGGTCAGCCACACTGAATCAGATGACACTGGGTTAAGATGACCTACACTGTGCAACACCATACTGATTAAAGCAATTATCAGCTTGCTTATCATATTAATCACATTATACAACTGACCCAGTGACACGTCTCTTTCTTCTTTACTATCCCTTTCCTTCCTTCATTAATTTCTTCAAACAGCTCTCAGATTGACCATATTATTGTTTTCATTAATCATGCGCCCATCTCCATTTTTATAAGTTTTATTGAAAGCAATAATGCAAGGAACAGAGAAGGAGGAGGAAGGCAAAACCTGGAACACAGGAGGGAAAATGGGCCCCAAATCAAGCGAGCATCATAACAGTGTTTGCAATCAGTTGTTCACCTTTAGTTTTGTTACCCTTAGAAAACACTTTTTAAACCATGATTCAATATGTGCCAGACTTATTGCACACCCCAAACTACTTACAAAAATGCTCCTTTTATGCAGGTAAGAGACAACTACAAGGTATAGTATCTGCACATTTAAATTTGCCAGTTTTTAACCCCAGATTGTTTTATGTATTGTTTATTTATTTATTTAACATTTGTTTACCAGGAAAGTCCGACTTAGAATGAAGCCAATTTTTAGTGGAGACCCAGGGAGAAATGCTCCAGATGCATGTCTTTGTAATGTGGGACGAAAACGGAGCACCTGGAGGAAACCCACACGAGCATAGGGAGGACATATAGACTCCGCACAGAAGGCACTCCAGCTGACAATCAAACCAGAGAACATCTTGCTGTGAGGGAACAATGCTACCTCTGTACCATTGTGCCATCCAGATGATCCACACTCTTCTGTTCCCTGGTGCCACATTTTCTGGCAACTGTAAGCATCTCCCAAAATGTACTAGCTTGAGATATAGGAGTGTTAGGGGGAATCAGGACACCAACTCATCTGGCAAATATAATAAAAGGTATAGCTGCATCCCGCCCTAATTGGAAGGTTCTTTCCACTTTTTCCCAGAAAGGAGTCTGATTTTTGTCAGGACAAGAAAATATCCAATACCCCAAGCACTCCCTCCTGACACCTTCAGCACTGATCAGAACTATCAAGAAAAAGAAGATGTCTACTTATGAAGGATACAAAAAATGGAAAATAAAGTACATCCCAAGAAAAAAAGTTAAAAGAATGAAGAAATGTAGGCCAGTGTAGAGACATATAGCATGACATCCTTATTAAATGCCAGAAATTCAACCTCCCTTAAAGCTTCCTCCTTTACCCAAATCGTTCTTGGTGTGAGCCACACTGTATCTGTAATTTGTCTAGAAACAGAGGATATTCCTTTGTCTTCATTTGAAAGGACTCTTCCTAGCACGTCCACTACTTGAATGCTTCTAGTGCCAAGGTGTTTCCCCTCCAACCTTAGATGTAAATAATCCATCGGCACACTCACAAGCACTCAACCATCCTCAAGCATTCCATCCCCCAGTATCATCAGCTTAGTCCCTTATTGTGGTCCAGTATCATCTTACATCACTTACTTTCCTTATTGCTTTTCCTAGGTGGCCTCCTCTGTACAAGCAGAGCTGGTCTTTGTAATTTTAAAGGATGGCTTCAAGGGAGAAACCTAATTATAAAATATATTTAGTAAATAAATAAATAAATAAATAAATAAATAAATAAATAAGGTTATCATTTTAATTAGCCAAGTGGAAATCTGACAGGTTACCCCTACATGATCTCATGTGGGTTTTATACAGAAGTGGCATAAACGCAAAGGTGTCCTGAAGTTAACACCTCGTGCATACTGTCTACATCAGTATGGTTACCAGACATGTTAATAAAAGCCTTGATGCACTGTACCAGCTTTTTATTATCTCTTTTCTCTCACTAAAACTCTTACGACTGATATACTCCTATTGCTTGCTGAAATGAGAGTTTTATAAGCTCACTAACAGTATATAGTTAGCGCTTTTTCACAAATATGCAAAAGTACCTT
The DNA here is from genome assembly GCF_019279795.1 of Protopterus annectens. Taxonomy (NCBI): domain Eukaryota; kingdom Metazoa; phylum Chordata; order Ceratodontiformes; family Protopteridae; genus Protopterus; species Protopterus annectens. The sequence continues at coordinate 1,092,201,888 of NC_056743.1, read as the reverse complement.
AATAGCTCTTACATAACTCTAAACTGGTTGGCTTTTTACGAACACATAATCTGTTTACTTCTTTCCATCAATAACAGGCTATTAGCCAGTTTATGTGGGCATCTAAAACCCCACATAAAAGACTATGAAATCCTAACTCCCCAGTTATAATATCCTTAGACTAGATAGACTGCACAAATGTGGAGGAGGTCAAGCCAAAATATACAAAGATTCCCTAAAACTTGTACAACTGGAATTAAACTCCTCAGGTCTCAATAACACAGAAATATTAATTTCCTGACTCGAAATCAACCCCAGAAAATACATTATCATCATATCCATCTATATCCCACATGGCAATGACTCTTCCATTATTGAGAAACTTTTTCAGTGGTCATCAGCTGCATTTAACTAGGAAACCATAATAATAGGGAATTTCAGTCTGGAATGGATCACTTGCACTTTAGACAATCCTACTAACTTTATAAACTTGCATGCCTTTACCCAGATAATACAGCCACCAATTAGGATAGATGAGCACAGCAAAAGGCAATCTATACTGGATTGGACCCTAACCAGTAAGCCTTCACTGATCTATAATTTTGGCTGCCTCCCAGATAGCCTCAGCAATAATGCACCCACCTATCTAGTTAGACAGAGCCTAAGCCCCCCCCCAAAAAAAATCCCATATTCAAACAAATTTGCAACAAAAAACACTTTTCTTCCAATATATTTAAATTACTGCTACAGCATTGTGACTGGCCCTCATGAAACAATCTCTAATTAGACAAATTCCTTGAGATCCTAAACAGTCTGGCAACTTGCAGAAAGTTCTGGGTTAAATCAAAATACATACCATGGCTATCTAAGGACACCAAACAGCTACTCAAACAGAGAGATAAAGCCTGGCCTCGGTATCAGACAAAAAAAAAAATTACCCGTGACTACTACTTTCAACTAAGAAATAAATCCAAAAAAACTTATTAAGTGTAACAAAAAAAAACCTACTATACTAGGATCATAGGAAGTTACTAGGCAATTGGCCCTGAGGCCCTTACAAGCCTAGCCAGGAACTTAGTCCATGTTCCAACAAGTCAGCACCCTATGCCACTGTCCAGCAGGGATACAGATGGAATCCCAGGGGTGTGTTTTCTGTTCCTCATCCAGTTATCCAGGCTGTGCTTAAAAAGGGTTAATGAGGTACTCTTCTTTATATGGAGAGGGAGTCTATTCCACAAAAGGGGGAGTCTCTGGGACACAAATCTCTCCCGCCAACAAGTCCTATTGATGTCGCAGACCAGGTTGAGGTCTCACGTGAGGGTTACTCGAGTGGAACTTGACATGCGGATATGCAGCAGTCCCATCAGGGCAGGATCTGAGATTGCTTTGTATGTCAGACAGAGGTCTGAGGAGTTTGTAGGAGACTGAGTAGAGGACAGGGCTTTGAGCCTGTCTGTGTAGGGTAGATGTTTGAGGCCCTGGATTCTCCGGGTGAGGAATCTCTGTGGTCTCTCCAGCTGTTGCATGTGCTTTGTGAGGTAGGAGGAATTGTATTCACTAATTGGTCTTATAAGGGAAGAATACAGGAATGTTATGACCACCTTGTCCCCAATGAGATACCCTTACTAATGAGGTGGGCCATGTAGAAAGCTTTCCATACAACGGAGGACATATGATGGTCAAAAGTCAGTTTGCTATCAACCTGGGTTCCTGAGTCCCTCACGACTGACTGCGTGCTTAGTGCCTTATTATCAATGTGATAATTTGTGGAGACGTCATTCTCCCCAAAAGGGATGATGATGCATTTTTGGCATTCAGTTTGAGGCATGTTTCTGGCACCAGTCATTTGTTTGAGTGAGACCTTCTTGGAGTATGCCCACATCATTAAGGGAATTGATGACAGCACCCAGCTTACATTCATCTGCAGACATGGTCAGCCATAGCCCACTAGATTTGGCCTGCCCCTCTGAGAAGTATATCCCAAACAGCAGAGGCCCCAAGACCAATCCCAGGGGTACACCACTTGGCCCAGTACTTGAGGTGGCTTCCCCTATTTTTACTAGGTGGGTTTTATCAGTGAGCCAGTTTGCTACCATCTGGTAACATATGGATTTATGCCTAGTTTAGAGAGTTTATCTATTATACCTGAGTGGGGAATAGTATCAAAGGCCTTAGCCAGGTGAAGGTAGGTGGTGTGCACCATCTTCCCCTCATCTGTGTCCTTGGTGACTGTCTCAAAGAAGTCGACCAAATTTAACAAGCATGACCTCCCCTTGACAAAACCAAATTGTGTGGGATCAAGTGTCTGGAGGTTGCCAATGTCCTTGTTAATGAGATCCATGATAATCTGTTTCATGGCCTTGCAGATCAGGCTAGTTAGGCTGATGGGTCTATAATTTCCTGGACTGGTGGATGCTCTACCTTTGTGCAAAGGGATGGCAGTAGCTGTCCTCCACTCGGCTGGGACAAAGGTGGTACTCAGGCTTTGGTTGAATAGGGTGCCTATTGGTGCTGCAAGTTCCTGCCTGAGTTCATGTAGGATTCAGCCTGGGATGTTATCAGGTCTCATGGAAGCTGCATTTTATGCCTTTGAAAGGGCAGTGATGACTTGCTGGCTAGAGATAAGAGAAGGGGGGCAGGTACTGGGGATGTCCTGTTTTACTGATGGGGGGGACAGAGGAGTGAAGTTTTCACTGAACCTGTCTGCCAGCAGGTTGGCTATATCTACAGGATTTGTGTATTTGGTGTCCTTAACTGCCAGTTCTGAGCAGATCTGTGTGCTTCCCTTGTGATTGTGGACATATGTGAAGAAAGCCTTATGAAGATCTTTAGTAGATGTGGCCAGTTTGAACTCAAGGTTTGCTTTGGAGGATTTCACTAGTGCTCTTATTTGCTTTTTCAGGCTAAGGAGAGAATGCTTCCAATTAGACACCTGCTCGTTCTTCGTCCTGGACAGCAATTTTTTTCTTTTATTATAGAGTTTATTTATTGTAGATGTCCACCAAACAGGTTTACTCTTCCTTGAGGAGGAAGATTTCGTCCTGTCTAGTATTCCTGAATCCATGCAGTATATAAATGCTCATATAGTACTTTGATGTAGGTTTGGACATATGTGCCAGTTCCTGTGGAGGGAGAGGGGGCTGTGAAGCTGTTTATACATTCCCTCAGGAAGTTGTAATCAGTTTTGGAGAAGTTTGACCCTAGCTTGGGGGACTTCAAAAGTGACTTCTTTGTGGTCGGATCTTACCAGGGATGATGACACTGTAGGGATGTTGCAGTGGTTACTCATGTTGGTTAATACCAAGTCCAAGATATTTTCACCTCTTGTGGGGGTGCATTTGCATTGATGAAATCAAGGAATCTCTGGGCATTTGTGTTTTGCCATGAGTATTTCTTCCAATATATGGTTGGATAGTTATAGTCACCCAGGATCAGGGTAAAGGGTTGAATCTTGATAGATTTGAAGAGGTCCAGATAGGTGGAGTGGGCATCTTGAGTCAGAGTTGGAGGCTTGTAGCTAGCTATAATTTGAATATGGGTCTTGCCAGTTGTTAACTGCACCTGGAGTATTTCCTGTGCATCATACTGTTTGACCAGCCTAGAAGTGTGCATGTCTTTTATATATAGTGCAACTTCACTTTTGTTTTGCTGCCCACCACTTGGGGTCTGAATGAATGATAGGATGAGTAACCTGGTATGGCTGGGGTGCTCTCCGCAGCTTTGAACCAGGTTTCTGTGACTGCACAAATGTCAGCTTCTTCCAGGGTTAAGAATGCTTGCAATGAGTGCAGTTTCATGTTTAGACTCCTAGCATTTAGCAGCATGACCTTTAATTTACGTTTTGATGAGATTTTCATGTTGGTAGTTTTGACCTCATGGCATTGCCTAAATAAGGCACTATGGGGAGCCAAAAGCCTTTGCCAGGAACCTGAAGCCCAAGGGAGACAGATGCACGCCATCTCTGGCAAAGCATTGTGGCTTGTCAGTCATGTCATCCCAGGCTGTCAGGTACTGGATCCCCTTGGAATGACACCAGACACTAAGCCAATTGTTAAAGTCAATCATTTTCTGTTTGTATTGAGGCATCATTCTGGGTGATGGTAGAATGCTGCTTAAGGCTAGGAACATACCTGCCTGGGACACATACTCAGCAAGCTCTATCATGTCTCTCTTCATTTAGTCCAGGGAGGTACGTATCAAGTCATTCACTCCAACATGGCCTATGACAGATTCATAACAATACCTGTTGAGAGACTTGAGTGCATTGGTGATATGGTGGATTTTGGCACCCGATGAACAAATACCAGTGACTTTCTCCTTATCCAGCCTGATGAGGGGCACATCTGTGTGTCTCACAATGGAGTCTCCTATGACTAATATGTTGGGTTTATGTTTAGGCCTTAGTAGCTGTGAGACACAGGTGTGTGGACTATGTGTGGTGTGTGGTGTGGTGGGCAGTGGAGTTTGCATGCGTTTATGCCTCGGAGGTCTCTTTTGTTTGGGTATGCTTTTGCTGAGGACCTCTGTGTATGTGGGGGTGTATTGTATAGGTGTGGGTGGTGTTTGAGGTGTGGTGTTTGTGTTGACAACATTCTCAGTGCCAGATTTACTGGTTTGTGGGGGAGAGAGCAATGACACTTGGTGCTTGATGTAACTGCATCTCTCAAAAATTGTGTTCCTAGGTGGTAGTAGTAGAGGGTTGTCCATGTACATGAGGCAGTTGCTACACTGTTTCAGGATGCCCATAGGAAATTGTCCATCCATATTTGTCAGAAACTGAAAGAGCTAAGAGGAAGGAAGGTCTAAGAGTAGTACTACTAGATGATAACACAAGTGCTACTAAGGGAAAACTTGTATCTGGAATACCTCAAAAAGGGTTACAAACCATGCAGCTGAAGCTCTGGGTGCAGCAGACCCGTATCTAGACTATGCTACTTAATTTTAAGGTAAGAACTCAGTAAGAAAAAAACTCACAGTGAAGCACAGATTAATCACTTATAGTCAAAAGAATAGAACTCGCAGTATGACAAAATACAGTTAAACAGCAACGAAATGCAGTAAAATGCAGTTAAACAGTAATGAATTGCAGTAGATAGCAATGAAATATAGTTAATCAGTAGATTGCCTTGAAACAGTAGCTTGCAATCACAACAGTAACAGCACAAATAAAGCAGCGATTCAGTAGAATACCATCATCAATTTAGTGAGACTACCAACAAGCAGTAATAAATATGGCAAACTAAATGCAGTTGAACTCCTAAGGACAAGCAGCAAAATGAGTTGAAAGAGGTACTAAGATCCAATATCAACACCATAAAAACCCCAAACAATTATGAAATGCAATGCAATGAAACAACTGTTACAACCAGGGCAATCCACAACACCAATCCCCACCACTACAAATACCACAAACTCAGTTTAACTCATACTTTATTAACTCCTTATTATCCTTAGTGAACAATCAAGACAATACTCCCCTGCTTATTCCAACAGGAACGTATTTAACTCCCAATTATTTATTTCTCAAACCTATCCAAACAAACAGCATAAGAACATTTTAAAAACACTAAAGCCCACATCCCTCGCTGCTGATCAGCTGCCAACTGAATATCTTAAGTTATCAGCCAAGGCTATCTCTTACCTGTCTCTCTGTCTTGATCAACCAATCCATCAATGAGCATATATCCCTAAAATCTGGAAAATTTCCTATGTCATACCTCTGCACAAGGGTGGCACCTCAGTAGAACTTTCAAACGGTAGACTATTTAGTATGTAATAACACACTGATCAACTCCCAACATGGTTTTCACCCCAGACACAGCACCACAACCGCCCTACTTAGTTTCAGTTATACACTACATCAACTCAAAAATAATGGACTACTTGTTTCTTCCATCTTTCTAGATCTGTCTAAAGCATTCGACACCGTTTCCTACAAAATTCTATTCAAAGAACTCTCATCCCTAAACCTAGCAGAAACGGCCCTCTCTTGGTTTCATAACTACCGGTCAGACTGTCAACAAGCTATTAAGTGGCAAAATGAACTTTGCTCTCTATTACCCATCACGGTTGCTGTCCCACAACGTTCAATCCTAGGATCACTCTTCTTTACTATCTTTACAAACAAATTCCACACAGCAGCTCACCTCACCACCATTGTTCAATATACAGATGATTCCTCTCTAATCTGTGCTTCGCTCTCACTCTCACAATTCCAAGATATAACCTAAAAATATTTTGCAGCCATTGAATCCTATCTCTCCAACTACCAACTTATTCTCAATCCACACAAAACTAAATTAATGCTTTTCTCTAATAATAAAGCAACTGACCACAACCCCCCTTTCCTCATCTAGTCCTCCAACAAAACCAACATAGAACCAGTCTTGCATACCAAATTACTTGGTGTCACCATTGACAACAACCTAAGATTTAACAAACATCTAGTACTTGTTATTAAAAAGGCCTACATAAAACTAGGCTCACTGTACAGAATGAAGCCATTTCTGACTAACACCACCCATCAATCAACTGCAATAACACACCTTCTATCCACCCTACTCTATGCCTTCCCCATATTCACAAACCTGAAAAAAACAGACCTAACTAAACTTGAGGGCTGCTACAACAAAATTGCCAGATTTGCCTCTAGCTCCCCATACAGATCCCAACATTGCACTGCTCTCCACCAACTAAATTGGCTAGAACTACCCAGTCTGCTATCTCTTAATTAAATAACAACTGCCCATACTATCATATACCTACCCAACAAGAACCCAGCACTCCAAAATCTTGTACAGCCCTACTCCAACAATCAACCCTTAAGATCATCTAATAAGTTCTTACTAAAATTCACCAAATCAAACTTTCCATAGTCTAGTCAAATATCCAGGTTATGGAACACCATCCCTCAATACATCCTAAATACCACAAGCACATCCAAGTTTAAAAGGCACCTCAAAGAACACCTATTCAATAACTGGCTCTGCTAATACACATCGCAGGGTGACCATACCTTTCCCTCCTCCCCACTCTGGCAGCTTTTTTTTTCTCTCCTCACACTCTATACCTCTTTTTTTCTCTTTTTTTCACTCCCCCCATATAGTCTAACTCTTACTCAGGGTAAACTGTGCAAATTCCTATTCTTGCTCAAGTATAACAAACAGTGGCTCACTTTACTGTATAGCAAACAGTTGTTTACTTTGCTATTATGCAATGGGTATCTAAATTGTTTATCAGTGTTTTATTTTTTCAGTTGCCTCAGGCCTCCATACTATCATCCTACTCCTACTCTAGTGTATTGCAGAATTTTACTCTGAGCTAACTATATAAATGTTTCCCTGTTTTAGTTTGTAACAAATGTTACTTAGAATTTAACTGTGTCTTGTCTAATTGTACTTGGAACTTATTACCACATTGTACTTGGAGTTTATTACTGCATTGTATTGAAAATATTGCCTTGCATTTATATTAACTTGCTGTCTACTTTCTCATCAATTGTTTCACTTAACTTTATTATACAATGACTGCACATTAATATTCAAAAAGGAGCATGCTGATTGGTCAGCCCAACCAGCGTGCCCATTGTAAATCCGAGAATATACCAATGGAAACAGATCTGGTCACCCAGACTTTTTTCATAAATATATGAGATAAAAATTTTACGTTTCTTTCATTTTTTTTTTAAATAAATTTACAATGCCGAAGACCTGAAATGAACAAAAGAGGCAGCACCATGATAAATAAAATGATAATCATGTATGTTATGCCAAACTAAAAAAAACATACCTGATTATCCTTTTATTTTCTCTGTCATGTGTCTCACAAATGTTAAAAGTCTCAGTGAAGATCTTCCTTTCTCCATTGCTTCCTTTACACAGCACTGATGTACTGCATAAGTGTGGGAATGCAAGTCCCATATGCATGCTCAGTACATCAGGAGAGCCTCAAGATACCAGAGAAAATGCAGAAGAGTACATGGCACTGTTAAAACAAAAACATTATTTAAGAAAAGTAATTTTTTTTAATAATGTCATTGTATAATAGCAATAACCAACTCTGTGGTGTGATATATTGAAGATTTACCCATGGCTGGCTTTATTTAATCACCTGGGCTTCACCCTGGTGTTTAAACCACACCAACTGTAGCTAAATCTTCAATATACCACACCAACGTCATCAGTTATTGATATATTAGCTCATGTTTAATTGTACTTGGAGCTTTTCTCCCCTGACCTCCACTGAAAATGGACTTTTTAGTCCAGTCAGACATCCTTGGTAAACAAATGTCAAATAAATAAAAAATAAAAATCTATATGGCACAGTTAGCTGAGACAGATCTGACAATCAGAGCCTTTAATTCCCTGTTGCTGTGGGCCCCTAGAACTTACATGCCTTAAGTGATGGGACCTTTTTCAATACCCACTAAAAGTTCAAAGATCATAACTGTGTACTTAAATATGAATCGTTATGTATACTTATTTAGAGACTGCTGTATCTCAGAGCATTCCCTCTACTCCAGAACATTGAGACCTCAGAATTGGTATGTAGATTCAGGAGTGCAAACATGTTTTAAAACTATTATGATAACTTCTATCCCTGTTGCGTAAAAGGGTAAAGCCTTGACTACCACCCAGATGACTTGGAATTAATTTGTGGCTCAGTTGCTGGAAGGGCTGGGCTATTAAGGATGGGAGTAAGTAACCAACACTGGTTCACCCATCCTGAAGTGCAGACATTGTCAGACACTCTAAAGTCCTGGCCCGTGCAGGAGAGTAGGAGGATGTCAGCAGCAGATACAACATCCGTGTGTATTTATGTGCTACCTGCAAGGCAGGGCAGTGTACTCATGCACTTGGCTTCCCTAGAGAAGCAGCAACTATATCAGCCACTGGCCATCATGGAGGTTGGTTAGGTTTTGGTTGGGAGCCCCCATGATTGGCAGGATAGCCCACTCTCTCACACATCATGTGAGAGTAAAAAAAATGTAATAGCAAGTTTCAGAAAATCATTGTTGTAGAAGCTGAATTGCAGTTTAATTTTCAAAGTGTTCAGCCTTGCAGTATTGCATCTCACAATTCTAATAGGGAGCCAGGCTTTCAGTGCCACGTCTCCATGGTTTGGGGACACTCTTTCCATAGTGGTGTAAAAGTTTCCTTCCTATACTTCAGCTATGGTATTAAAATCATCTTCCTCATAGCCAAGCTCTTCCTATGTCTATAAGGGTTTTCTCTGGATATACAATTTTCCTCCCAGATCTGAAAAGCTTGCCGTTTGACTGAATACATTAACTGCCCATGTACATGCTACCTTTACCTATACCATTGTGCCCTGGGTCATGGTTCAAAAGAGTGAGAGATGGACAAGTTCATTTATTCAGTTAACAGATAAACAAACAAGCAAACAAACCAAAACATAAATGATTAGATCTGGGATGAATTAAATGCCAAGATCTTCCCCCATTACTTCTTCAGTTTCTCTTCTCTTTCTACATTTAGTAGATCATGCAGAGATTTGGCTATGTTAAATTAAGAGAAGTGCACTTGAAACTCATTTGGTAATATATGTATATATATATATATATATATATATAGATATATCTTTTTGTATATTCTGTTCTGCTGTTACATTAGAATTCTGGCTCTGCATTCATATTATCTTTTCTCTTATTACACTCTGTACCTCACCCCAGCTCTTCCTTGTAAATCAGTCTCCGGATAAGAGTGATAGTATGCATAAAAATATACTGAATCAATAATGTTTTTATGTTATACTGGGCTTAGCTGTTTTTAATGTTTCTATAATGATAATGTTCCCTATTTATTGGACCTAACAAGTGAAGCATTAGTTTTGTTTGCTTTGGTAGATTTTCATTCTCTTTACATACAATGAGCTGTGGTTTAACATGTCCTCTTCAAATCCCTTTACCTGTGCTTGACCTGCTGTCTTAAAGGTCAGATTAAGTATTATTTCCACTAACATAGTGCTTTCCCTTTTCCTACATATTTAATCTCCCTCATCCCAAGTTTGTGTCTCACTAGCCCTCTTATAGAGGACCTTTTCTTCTTCTTCTTCCCCGAATCCCCTTCCCCTTTGCATTTCTCATCCCTTCTCCTCATGTGCTGTAATACAGCTCACCATTCCTAACATGCCCATAGTGGACCCATTCCCCACATGTGATTGCTATCTATGGTCCTTTTCATCATCTGTGTACTTCCAGCAATTTTATTTTCCATCATCCCGTTATCCATTTCTATCCTTGGCTTTTTTTCATTTTCCTTTTATTTTCTTGCTCTGACTTCAGTTGTTGTGTTTCCAACCTTCCTTATTTCTCTTTTCTCTAACTGTATCCCTTTTCCATTTCTTCTCAGTGTCCATCCATTAACCTTATTCCATCGTACATTCATTCATCCCAGTGAACCTTACTCTAGCTGTCACTCCTAGTCATATTTTATCTACTCTAGACCTTTTCCCGTATTTTTTCAGTCTGATCCCCTAAGGATTTGAAAATTCTGCACACTAAGCCTATTTCCTACCTCATAGTTCCAACAACCACACTCCTGTTCAAAAACCACTGCATGAGAGTAATAGTTCTGTCTCATATTTACTTCACAATTTTGACTCTCTCTCGCTTCATCATACTCCTTATGCAAATTTATCTTTTTGTGATCCGCTCCCACTTCTTTTGGGCTCACCTTATCCTCACTGAATCACTCCAAAGACAGTTTATTGGACTTCAGCTCTGTCAATCATTGCTTCTTGTGGAGGCTTAATTGACTTATTTGTGGTATCCTTTAGGTAGTTATGCAACTTTGAAAATATACAGATTGAAATTGTTTATATGTTTAAGAGGCAATGCAATTAGTTTCATATGTTTATTATTCTGGATAAACTGCATTCCTTTTTCAGTCAGTACTTCAAAATACAATATTTCATTTTGATTACCTCTAACTATAAGTTGACCACAAGCTATACTATTAAGTCTAACTTAACTATAAGAAAACTATAACTCTGACTCTCAGAAAACCCAGCAGTTTAATAAACTCTAATGCTGGTGTAGCTAATGGGTATATTCACATTCTATGTGTATACTTCTCAGAAAGAGTATTGTCACTTGGTGTAAGCATGAGTGGTGACCAAACATTTTGTCCTGTGACATGAGCATATGCAGTCTGCATTGTAAGCAAGCAGTACTGCAGGCACAAAGCAGACACTGATCATGTAAAACAGGTTGCGATGCTGTTCATTACTTCCATTGTGTTTATCTCCCTCCCCCAAATCTAAACGCTAAATATTTTGGTATGCTAACCAGATTATAAAGCAAGCATTACTGTGAGCTGGTGCTATGTCAAGTGTATGGCACATACATCATACTGTATCTTTACATCCTGCACCATATATTTCTCTGCATTGGTAAATCCGGCACCATATATCACACTATATTGGTATATCCCGCATTATATATCACACTGTATGAGTACATCCAACATGATATATCACACTACATTGACACATCCTGTAGCATAAAACACATTGCATTACTATATCCTGTACCATATGTCAAACATCAGTACATCCTGTACCATACATAGCACTGCATTAGTTCATCCTGTACCATAAATCTGACTGTATCAGTGCATCATGCACCATACATTGCACTGCATTAGTAAACCCTGCACTATATATCAAACTGCATTGGTAAATCCTGTACCATACATCACACTGTATTAGTACCTCCTGCACAATATATCACACTGTATCATTAAATACATCACACTGCATTAGTACATCCTCAACCATATAACACCCTATATCAGTACATCCTGTACCATATTTCACACTACATTGGTACATTCTGTACCATAAATCACACACCATAGGTACATCCTGCACCACACATCACACTGCATTACTACACCTGCACCATATATCACACTACATCAGTACAACCTATACTGTACATCACACTGCATTGGTACATGTTGAACCATACATTACACTGCATTATTGCATCCTGCACCATATATCACACTGCATCTGTATATCCTGCACCACAGATTCACTTCAGAATCCTGAATTTCCGAAACACTGAATTTCATATGATTGAGACAATATGATCGATGTTTTGGAATATCAAGATTCTGAAATAAATCCAAAATTAAAAAAAAACTTTTTAAACGCCCCCTACACCCCCGCTACTTAAATATACTAACTCCGAGATCACACTATAGTGAGGAAAACGGAAATCTCCCATTCCACACTGTACGCAGAACTCCGTTCAGAATTGTGAAGTTCTAAAACTTCGATCATATGGTCGCGACCACATCAATTTTGAGGTTTTAAGATTTTGAGATTCTGAAGGGAACCCCCTGCACCACATATTGCATTGCATTAGTACATCCTACACCATATGTCTCACTGCATTAGTACATCCTGCACCATACATTGCACTCCATTAGAAGATTCTGCACCATACATCACACAGCTTTAGTACATTCTGCACCATATGTCACACTACATCGGTACATGCAGTACCATACATCACACTGCATTGGTGGATCTTGCACCAGATAACACACTATATTAGGTCATTCTGTACCATACATCACACTGCATCAGTACATCCTGGAACACTTATCACACTGATTTAGTACATTCTGCACCATATATCACACTGCATCGATACATCCTGCACTGTATATCATATTGCATCAGTATATCCTGCGCCAAATATCACACTGAATCACTGCATCCTGCTCTTCTACATCCTGCACCATGCATCAGATTATATTGGTACATCCTGCACCGTATGTCACACTGCTCTAGTACAACCTTCACCATGTATCAGACTGAATTGTTATACCCTGCAAGATATATCACATTGCTCTAATGCAACCTGCACCATGTATTAGACTGTATTAGAACATCCTGTACCATATATCACACTGCTGTAGTACAACCTTCACCATGTACCAGACTGTATTGGTACATCCTGTACTATATATCACACTGCTCCAGTACAACCTGCTCCATGTATCAGACGGTATTGGTACACCCCTCACCATGTATCAGACTGTATTAGTACATTCTGCACCATACATCAAACTGCACCAGTACTTCCTGAACCATACTTCACACTGCATTCATACATCCTGCACCATATATCACACTACATCGGTAAATCCTGTACCATACATCACACTGCATTAGTGGATCCTGCACCAGCTATCACACTACATTACTACATTCTATACTATACATCACACTGCATCAGTTCATCCTGCAACATGCATCACACTGAATTTGTACATTCTGCACCATATATCACACTGCATTGGTACACCCTGTACTATATATCATACTTCACCAGTATATTCTTCACCAAATATCACACTGAATCAGTACATCCTGCACCATATATCACACAGCTCTACTACATTCTTCACTATGTATCAGACTGTATCAGTACATCCTGCACCATGTATCACACTGCTCTAGTACAACCTGTACCATGTATTAGACTGTATTGTTACACCCTACAACATATATCATATTACTCTAGTACAACCTGTACCACATATAAGACTATACTTGTGTATCCTGCATCATGTATATCACTCTGCTCCAGTACATCCTGCACCATGTATCACACTGCTCTAGTACATCCTGCACCATGTCTTAGACTGTATAGGTGCATCTTGCACCATACATTACACTGCATTAGGACAACCTGCACCATGTATCAGAATGTATTGGTATATCCTGTACCATATATCACACCATCCTGCACCATGTAATAGACTGCACTGGTACATCCTGCATCATATATCTCACCACATCAGTGTATCCTGCACTATATATCATACTGAATCAATGCATTTTGCACCATAAATCACACTGCACTACTACTGCACCACATATATCACTGCATCAGTACATCCTACACTGTATATCATGCTTTATCAGTGAATCTTGCACTGCATCATTGCATACTGCACCATATATCATCTGAATCAGTGCATCCTGCACCATATATCACACTGCTCTCTAGTACATCCTACACCATGTATCACAATGTATTAGTACATACTACACCATATGTCATACTGCTCTAGTACATCCTGCACCATGTATCAGACTGTATAGGTCCATCCTGCACCATATATCACACTATCTTAGTACATCCTGCACCATGTATCAGTCTGTATTGCTACATCCTGCACCATATATCACACTGCTCTAGTACATCCTGCACCATTTATCAGACTGTATAGGTGCATCCTGCACCATATATCACACTGCCTTAGTACAACCTGCACCATGTATCAGAATATATTGGTACATCCTGCATCATATATCACACTGCTCTAGTACATAGGTTCATATGTTGGACCTAGGCTATCGGCCCTAGGACCTATACAAGCCTAGCCAAACAATTCCTTGGATATTTCTTCCCACAATATTTACTTCCCTGGACCCCTGTCTAGCAGGATGCCTGACGTGACCCCTAGGGTGAATTTCCTACCTCCCATCCAATCATCAAGCTTCCTTTTGAAGAGGGCCAAGGAGGCGCTCTGCTTGATATGTATGGGCAGTCTATTCCAGAGTATGGGGAGTCTCTGGGTCAGGAACCTATCCCTCCAGCATGTTTTGTTCATTGTGATGACAAGGTTTAGATCCCTGGAATGTGTGGCTCTGAAGGATTGGGATTTCTTTAAGTGGAGCATGTCCAACAGCTCAGGGTTTGACATGGCCTTGTATGTTAAGCAGAGATCGCCTCTGAGTAGACGATATGCCACAGAGTATAGCTGGAGTTTTTTTAGATGGTCAGCACAGGGCATCTGCTTTAGGCCTGTGGTTCTTTTAGTGAGGTATTTCTGCGGCCTTTCCAGCTGTTGCAGATGTCTTATGAGATACATATCAAACGGGGTGTTGTGCTCTATAATGGGTCTAATGAGGGATGAGTACAGTGGGACAATGACCTCCTTTTTCCTGGATGAAAAGCCCTTACTGATGAGGTGTGCCACATAGAAGGATTTCCTGACTGTTGTGACAATGTGGTTATTGAAGGTGAGACCACTGTCAACATGTGTCCCTAAGTCTGTCATCACACTTTCGGTGTTTAGTGTACTGCCACCTATGTGGAAATTCATGGATAAATGTTTTTTTCCCAAAGGGGATAACTATACATTTCTTGGCCTTAAGCATCTGGCACCAAGCATCTGTTTCTGTAAGGCCCTTTTGTAGAATATCCACATAATTTGGGGATTCAATAATGGCTCCCAGATTGCAGTCATCTGTGAACTTTGTTAGCCAGAGTCCCTTAGTGTTGGTCTGTACGTCAGAGAAGTAGATGCCAAACAAGACCGGTCCCATGACTGAATGCTGAGGTACTCTACTTGTCACTTGTCTGGAGCTGGATTTGGAGTCGGCTACTTTTACAGTCTGGATTCTGTCAGTAAGTCAGTTGGCAATCCATTGGGTGACATAGGGATTATGCCCAGCTTAGTAAGTTTATTTCTGATTCCAGAGTGGGGAATGGTGTCGAAGGCCTTGGTGAGGTTCATATAGGCTGTGTGGACTGCCTTACCCTCGTCAACAGCTCTGTAGACTGATTCAAAGACATCAGACAAGTTCAGGAGACAAGATCAGCCTTCCATGAACCCAAACTGGGTGGGGTCCAGTGTTTGAAGGTTACCAATGTCTTTGTTTATAATTTCCATGATAATGCATTCCATGCCCTTACAGATCAGGCTGGTCAGACTGATGGGACGGTAGTTCCCAGGATCCAAGGTGGATCTCCCCTTGTGGAGTGGGATAACTGTAGCTGTGTGCCATTGAGTGGGCACAAAGCCTGAGGTGAGGCTATGATTAAACATGACACTGGTGAGGTGCCAGTTAATTTTGTAGTTCATGTAGTACACAGCCCAGGATGTCATCTGGTCCCATGGATGCTGTATTCTTAACTTTGGAGAGTGCAGTTTCCACCTGTGTGGCCATGAATACCGGAATTTGGCAATATTTTGGTATTGAGATGGGCCCTTTAGGGGGTGAGAGGGGGGTGAAGTTGGCACTAAATCGATCTGCCAGGATATTGGCAATATCCTTGTGATCAGTATATTTAATGCCATTCTGTTGTAGCTCAGAGCAGGTCTGAGTATTGCCATTTAGATTCTTGATATAACTATAGAATGCCTTGTGGTTGTTTTTGGAATCTTTGGCAATTTTATTTTCATAGCTAGCTTTGGAGGATTTTATGAGGGATCTCAGCTTCTTACTGAGGCTAGTAAGGGAGTTTTGTGCATCCTGGGATTTTCCTCTTTTCTGCAACAGTTTCTTCCTTCTGTTGTAAAGTTTGTTTATGGCAGGGGACCACCAGATTGGCTTCCTTTTTTGGAGGAGAGCATCTTGGTTCTATTTGGGATGGCACGCTTCATGCATGAGTGGATGTGCTCATACAGTGCCTTAGTGTAGGATTCAGCAGTCAATCTTTCAGCTCCTGTCTGCATGGGTGCCATGAAGTTTGTCACTTCTGACTTAAGCAGCATGAAGTTGGCTCTGGATAAGTTTTTTTACAGAGGATTCCTTACTGGGGTGGGGGTGGGATGTGAATGTCAAAGGTGATTTGCTTATGATCAGACCTGACCAATGAGGGGGTGACCACTGGTGTAGAGAATCTATCTCCCATGTTAGTAATGACCAGGTCTAGGATATTGGAGCCCCTGGTGGGACGATGGATTAGTTGATCCAGGGCATTGGAATTTATGAATTCCAAGAACCATTGGGAAAAGGTGTAGGTACCTGAGTTGTTTTTCCAGTTAATGGCAGTGTAGTTGAAATCACCTAGTATTAGGGTGTTTGGTTGTATCTTAATATTTTCCAGTATGTTTAGAAAGGTGTAATGAGAATCTTGGGGCATGGTGGGGGATCTGTAGCAAGCTACAATTTGGGTTGCAGTCTTACCTAGTGCTAGTTGCACCTGGAGAATTTCAGATGCATTGTGTTGGGCAACTAGCCTGGAGGTGTGAATATCCTTGGTGAATATGGACACTCCTCCACCTTTAGTGTTTCGGTCTTGGTTTGGTGGCCATAAAGTGTGGTAAGAGTTGTAGCCTGGTATTGCAGGGGTGCTCTCTGAAGTCTTGAACCATGTCTCAGTTACTGCACAAATATCGATGTTCTCCATTTTTTGGAGTGCCTCGAGAGAGTGCATTTTGAGGTTTAGACTTCTAGCATTGAGTAGCATTACCTTCAGATTTTGCATGCATGTATCTGTTATGGTGGTAGTTTTGTCCTTTGAACCTTGCCTAAAATAGGCACTATAGGGGTGGCAAGAGCTTTAGCCAGTAATCTGAATCCTAGGGGTGACAGGTGCAGACCATCTCTGGCAAAGCATCATGGTTTGTCGATCATGTCATCCCAGGCAGACAGATACTGGATGTCCCTTGAATGACACCAGAAGCTTAGCCAATTGTTGAAGTCAATAATTTTGTCCTTATACTGTGGTATCATTCTGGGTGAAGGCAGGATGCTACTCAGGGCTAGGGTCATACCTGCCTGAGCCACATGATCCTATAGCTCTTCCATGTCTCTTTTCATGTAGTGCAGGGAGGAATGTCTCAAGTCATTCACTCCAACATGGACAATGACAGAGTCGTATTTGTACTTATTGTGGAGTGACTTGAGTGCATGCATTATGTGGCGGATCCTGGCACTCGACAGGCAGCTGACTGTAATTTTCTCCTTGCTCAGCCTGGTGAGTAGGACATCAGTGTGCCTGACTATAGAGTCACCAATGACTAAAGTGTTGGGTACGTTGTCTTGCTTTAGGGGCTGTTGTTAGGTGGCACACTGGTGTTGTGAGCTATGTGTCACTTTGGTTGTGACTGGTGTTTGTTTGTATTTCAGCTTCGAAGGTCCTTGTTGCTTGTGCAGGATAATGTTAAGGGCTTCCGCATATGTGGGTTTAGTGTTGCTATGTGTGGGTGTTAATGTTGTGGGTTTTGAAGGGCTGTGTGTTGCTTGAGGTGTAGTGCAGGTGTTAATCTTCTCCTCTTGAATGTCTAACACAATCTTGGCTGGAGAGAACTTTGCTTCCAGTTTGGCTATGTAAGTACATCTCTCACAGGTTGTAGTGTTGGATGGTAGGAGGAGAGGGTTGTCTGTGTACATGAGGCATTTGCTGCATTGCCCCAGTATGCCCAGATTCTCCACGTGGACAGGAGAAATCACCGGAAGCTGACCCTTGGACATGCCTGTTTAGGTGCTTTTTTTGTAAAGTACAAGAGCTGTTTTCCCTTATCTTTGGAAGGTACTTTGCAAATGAAAATCTACTGCCAATCATTAGCGGACCGGAGTTCTGCTGTGGCGACCCCTAACCAGGTAAAGCCAAAAGACACAACAAGGAGAGTTGAGTGCTTGTATCAGTTTAAGGCTTCCTAGTGCTTTCCAGCAGGTTCTAGAGCAAGTGCTAGTGACAGGGGTTCAGATTTTAGTGCTACTACTGAGAAACCAGCTAGTTCTAAGGGAAAATTTGAAGAGCAGACTTTCTGACACCTGGAATAGTTTAACCGTAGCCCTGCTTGCTGCACGATGTGAAAAATGCACAAACACATGCGTTTTAAACCAGAAAGTTGAAAGGGATACAAATCAGCCAAAAATGGCTGATAAAATTACAATGTCAGAGCTGGAAACAACTCCTCCAGTGTTATATAGGCAGTACAATGCTCACCACTCCCACTGGTAAGCAGTAGGACTTCCCTCTACCACACCAAGGTCTGGATAGCTATGAACACAGAAAATAAAGTCTTGAAACCAGCAAAGCCAGGGATCTGGACTATACTAGCTAGGAAAGGCAGGAAATGAGAAAACAAGATAGTATTTTTTGGGGGGGTTGTTTTTTTTTTTTAAAACAGGCTAAACAATGTAATACTACAGTAAATAAACACAGAAAAGACAAACACACTTGAGTCCGTAGCCCTAAACAGTAAATGCAATTAAAACTCTAAAAAATTAACAATTTAAAACTTTTTGAATGAAGTAAGGCAAGTGCACAACTGAAAAACGATTTAAGAGGCAGTAATACAGTAGAATAAGTAACTAGTCTACATATACAGAACAGTCTATATACAGAAAAGCAGCTGAAACACACTAGAAAAATTCAGATGCAGTGCAACCTAGAGCACTTGAGTTGTCACAATATTAAGGCAAATACCGTTTTAATAAATGCACTAAAATATACTCTACATTTCCGAAATGTTTGAGAAGCACAGTCCGAACACAAGGAGATTCAGGCAAATTTCTTTTTCATGTAACAGACTGCATTGGTACATACTGCACCATATATATCACCACATCAGTGCATCCTGCATTATATATTACACTGAAAAAGTGCATCCTGCACCATAAATCATACTGCACAACTACTGTACCATATATGTCACTGCATCAGTACATCCTACACAATATATCACACTGTATCAGTGCATCCTGCACTGCATCACTGCATACTGCACCATGTATCATCTGAATCAGTGTATCCTGTACCATATATCACACTGCTCTAGTGCATCCTGCACCATGTATCAGACTGTATTGGTACATCTTGCACCATATATCACACTGCTCTAGTACATCCTGTGCCATGTATCAGACTGTATTGGTACATCCTGTACCATATATTACACTGCTGTAGTAAAATCTGCACTGTATCAGACTATATTGGTACATCCTGCACCGTATATCACACTGGTCTAGTACATCCTGCACCATGTATCAGACTGTATTGGTACATCCTGCACCATATATCACATTGCTCTAGCAAACCCTGCACCACATATCACTGTATTGGTACATCCTACACCATATATTGCACTGCTGTAGTACATTCTGCACTATGTATCAGACTGTATAGGTACATCCTGCACTGCTGTATTTTAGACTCCAAATTATGCTTCAATAGATGAGTGTTAAAACGACAAATTTATGTTTCAGCAATATTTCTTTTTAAAATCATCATTATTTAACAATATTGTACACTCACTGCTGACATCATCATCATCATCATTGGCCCCATTTTCTACATGAGGTCAGGGTATCGTGTTAACTGTTGCCATCTCTCTCGATTCAATGCCACACTCCTGCCTTCCTCAACACTTATGCTTGACTGTCAATGTCACACAATCCATCCACCTCTTTGCTGGGCATCCTCATTTCCTCTTACGTTTTTCCTGTCTATCCCAAATCTTCTTCACCACATTGTCTTCTGCTTTTCTGCACAGGTGTCTGAACCACCATAATCTGGTCTCTTTGATCTTTTCTGCAATTGGAGCTACTTTAGGTTCTGCTCTTATGTCCTCATTTCTTCATCTGTCCCACAGTGTGTATCCTACTATCCTTGCACTTTATTTCCATCACCTCTGGCTTCTTCATTTTATTTATTATTTATTTATTTGACATTTGTTAACCAGGTTGGTCCAACTAAACTGACACCCATTTTCAGTGGAGACCCAAGGAGAAAAGCTCCAGATGTAATACACAAAGTGAAAGTAAACAAATGAGAAAAATAGAGTATTAATACATTACAGGTTAACAAGATATTACAGGTTACAAATCTGAGGAAAACAAAAGAAAATATAATGTAATTATAAATAATTTACATACAGCCAACTAAGAAGTGAGAAATAAATGTATACAAGTTTGAATTAAGATAAGAAATTGTGGTAAGCTGTTTGATCCTTATCAACATAAAGGAGTTTGCAGGTAGCAGCAGTAGTGCAAGAGAGTCAGAGCAGGAAGAAGAAAAGGTTTATGTGGGGTCTTAACAAGGGCATATCCATGAGTGAGATAGAAAATTCTTTATTTCTTTTTTGAATCTGATGGATTGAGTAATACATTTTAAGTTGAAGGGAAGTTTATTCCAATTGTGAGATGCTGAATGTTTGTATAATACTTTACCGACTGTTTTATCATATGAATGATCATATGAATACCCTGGAAACCTTTGAATTGAGGTGGATTCTAAGGCTAAAGGCTCACATACCACCAGGTTTGAATACTATAGTCAATCTTCGACCGGCCTTAGTAGGACCTAGTTAATATTTGGTCCGTAATATAATGGCCACCTAGCTTTTTTTAGCTTGGATATGTTTAATATTCTTATGATGTAGAAGTATATTACCCTTTTCCATAACATCCAAAGATCTTATAGAAGTGTCCATCATGACAGAATTTATGTAAATAAAAAAGCACTGTAATAAAAAAGCACTGTAATATAATGGCCACCTAGCTTTTTTAACTTGGATATGTTTAATATTCTTATCATGCAGAAGTATATTACTCTTTTTAATAACATCCAAAGATCTTATAGAAATGTCCATCATGACAGAATTTATGTAAATAAAAAGCACTGTTTTTTCCTGTTTGTTAGCAACTACCATGTATATTGCATTGTAACCCAATGCTAAAATCTTTCCTGAATATATCATGGTGGCTTATATATTGGTCTTCTGGACCGTCAACCTGAATGCTTGGATTGATTTGCCCTGTAGCATAATGTATTACTTTAGAATATGTCCCTTCACATGATTATGTCTTTCTGCCCGGTTAAGAAAAAGGGGTACTACAATAATACTTGGATGGTTGGTTTTTTGGAAAATTCATGACTGATTGGATTTATTTGGCATTTTTTGAAAAAACAATGTTCCATTTTCTAGGTCTTGTATCCTCACATTATAGCCTTATGTGTTTTTTGCATAATGTGAAATCATTAAATTTCCACTTTAATATGCCATTTTGTAGAATTGTTTAAACCATCTCATGTTTTTGGACAATTTTTTAGCATGGATTTTGTTACCATTTATTATATAGTTGATTTTTGTATGATTACATAGTTGTGTACTATACATGCTATGATCTACCCGTATAAATAATTGTTTTTAGGTTATCTAGTTAATATAGTTTTAGTTAACTACGTTTTATTCTTTATGGCTATTTTCATACTATGTATCTTGATCTGAGTTTTTATATCTTATAGCTCTGATATTATTAAATGTATAAGCTTAAGGCGAAAGAAAAGGCAGACATGAACGGTAAAATTATTTATCCGTAATGAGATGACATCTCAGAGAAAAAAGAACACTGTCTTGCAAGCATACATTATTCATATGATGGCTATATACGCTTGTTTTATTATTATCTTGTATTTAATACTACATATAGTTCTGGTCTGCTCACAGCATTTATTTACAACTAATATGGCTCACATCATGATACTAGTGGATGTGATACTCAATTCTATGGGTATAGTTTCTCCGTATGATATAAACAGGAATGTCTGGTTCCTGATTTACTTTGAGATAGTCTTTTAATTAGTAAGAGGCTTGGTATTATACAAGTACTGCCTAAGGCAATTGTATATTTAGATATTTAAGCTTATATTTTTTAGTATTCATTATTTTGCGATGGTTGACTTAACTATGTTTAAGTTGTGTTTTGTATGTTCTGAATCCTGATTTCTTAAATAGAATGACAATGAACCACAAATGAAGTTATGAAACTGGTGCCTTAACTCTGGTAATAGTGAATGAAAATGGGCATTACTTCCTGTTAAGTAGGACTGCATTTAGCAATTATGCCATCAATTAAGGGAGGTTTATGCACATTGACATAAATATATTGCGCAAACTTTGATATTATATATACTATTGAACTTATGAGTAGTTCCGTTAGGTTGTTTGTCTCTAAATGTTATGTTTAATGTATTTGAACAAGGAATCTTGATGTTGACTCAAAGTTAATATTGTGAATGAATCTAAGTTAATTAACATAGCTAATTGAATTATTGTAGGTAATGGATTATTATAAAAGGCATTGGTAGTTTTTGAAAGATTGTAACCTGATGTTTATTCTTGTCATTAAATGCTGTTTGACTCAATTCGTGGTGGTTTCAAGCAATTTCTTCAACACTGTTTTATTGGCTATGTGTATCAGAAGCAAATGTTGGCCTGCGCTGTAGAGTGGGTGGAGGGGGAGTAGTAAGACACAAGATTAGATAGGGAGGGGCAAGCTGACGGTTTGTTCAGTAAGAAGTGAATCATGGGCTGGGAGAGTTAAAGTTGGTGGGAGAATTCAAGCCACTGAAGATGGTTTTAGTCCCAAGCAGTGGTGAGAGGTATGTGGAAGGTTAGCAGCAAATTTTGCAATTTTATGGTATACCTGTTCAAGCTTAGTGATTAAGGAATATTGAAGGTATGTAAGGACTGGGGCAACATGGAGAAGGCTTGGAAGAAGATAAACTTGAGTCAAGGAGAGTCTAGAATCTGAAGTAAGGTATTTTTTGTTCTTATATAGGAGACCTAGCTTTTTGTTAGTTTTTTAACGGATTGTTTAACATAAAGTTCAAATTTTAATTGATCATCGATTATCATACCAAGTAGCTTTGTGTGGGAATCAACATTAATGATGGCTTTGTTTAATGAAGAGATGGTAAAGGTGGGTTTGAGATGTGCAAGTGATTTTTAGAGAAAGAGTAAAAGTTTATTTTTTTAGGATTTAAAAGAAGGTGATTTTCTGTGAGCCATCTTTCTACAGAATGGAAGGAGGCTTGGGTAAGAGTATGAAGTTGAGAGAGAGTTTCTGTGGAGGTGATGACAGTAGAGTCGTCAGTATACTGAATAAGAGTGGAGTGACAGGAGGATGTATAGAGGTCATTAGAGAAAATGTTAAATAGATGGGGTCCAAGGATGGAGCCCTGGGGAACACTTATTTGAATGTGTAAGGGGGGAGCAGGAGGATTGCCATCTGATAGATTATAGTCTGCTTGAGAGATATCTGGAGAACCATTCAAGAGTGGAAGCAGACAGAGTGAGGTTGGCTAATTTGGATAGGAGTTTAGAGTGAGATATCATGTCAAAGGCTTTTGACAGGTCTAAGAATAGACAATAGACAATGTTATTGCTATCAGAGGCTTCAGCTATGGTATTAGTGAAACATAAGAGGGTTGTAGTTGTACTATGGCTTGGACAGAAGCCATGTTGGGTGGGTCTCATTAAGTTTTCTTGGATGGGAAATTTGAGCAGTTGAGTTAGTACATATTTTTTGATGACTTTTGATAAAGGGAAGAGAATGGCTATGGGTCTAAAGTTCTACAGGTCAGTGGAGTTGCCTCCTTTGTGAAGGGGTATAACACAAAGATTTCTAAATAGGAGCAGTGGCTTCATGAAGTGCTCTATTGATAAGAATATAAACTGGATAAACTATAGAGTCAGCTGCAAGCTTGAGAAAGTGGGGTGTCGGTTATCAGCAGACAGAGAGTATGGTTTTAGTTTATGAAGGAGAGATTTTATATAAGTGGTGGGGACAAATTGAAGAGAGAAGAGGGTTTGGTTGGAGGGTGATTGGGGAGGGATAGTAGAGTTGGGGTTGTTGTCAGTGTTGGTCAGTTTACACCTAGTATCAATAAAGCAATGATTGAGGAGGGAGGCAGTGTCCTGAGGTGAACTGTCAGGGAAGGGATTAGGAGTGGCAGGGCTTCCAGGGTGAAGGCTTGAGTTGATAGTTCTCTAAAAGGTTATGGGATTAGATTGATGTCTAGTTTGACAATTATAGTAGAATTTCTTCTTGTCATTATACATTTTTTGTATGGTTCCTGAGGTCTTTGTAAATTTGAAGGTGAGTAGGGGATTTTGATTTTAGCCATGGTTTCCAAGCAGAATCCCTTTGATGCATAAGGAAGTGAGTGTCTTTTGTAAGCCAGGGGGAATAATTTGATTTTATTCTGATTTTCTGAGGGGGTGCTAGGTGTTGAGAATGTCAAGGTATATGTAGTTGAATTTTAGCACAGCATCGTCAAGGGGAAGATGATGTAGGCTGGACCAGTTTATAGATGAGAGTCTTTCATTAAATGTTATAAAGGTGCAGTCTAATTGTGGAGAGTGCCTTTGGGTATAGATGGGAAGGTGGTTGTTTAATGTATCAGGGAGTGTACTAGAGTTGTGATAGAGGTGCGGGCCTGTAGTCCGTACCCAGTCAATCATAGTGATAGAGTTGGAATGTTTATTTAAATGAGTGGGGGTTGTGATGAGCTGAGTAAATCCATATAGGCTGATGATTTGCTCAGGGGAGGTTGCCCTTATTGTTTTCCAGTCAATATTTACATCACCCAGCACAATGGTTTCATAGGGTAAGTCATGTGAGAAACAGGATAGAATAATTTCAAGATTAGGGATGTTACTACTGGATGGGATATACTGTAGATGGAAGCAATAGCAAATTTTTGTGGGAATTAATGTGGCAGTTAAGTATTAAAAGTTCTGCCATGTGAAAATTAGGGGGAGGGGTGGATAGTGGGCAAAGGTGTAGTTGTTCAGAGTAAAGGATGGCTATGCCACCTCCCTTTTAGATATTCTATCCTGGTGGTAGATATTGTATCTAGGGGTTAAAATTTCAGTGTTAACGATATGGGGTTTCAGCCAGGTTTCGGACAAGGTTAAGATATGTGGAGTATTATGGATGATCCGAACATGTAGTTCAGTACTTTTGTTTAGTAGACTTTGTGTATTTACAGAAAGGATGGTTACGCTTTTAGGAGGAGGAGGACGGACGTGGATTAGAATATATGTCTCTGGCTAGAAGGAGGATTCTAGCAAGTATGGTAAGGTTATGAGTGTAAGATGTAAAGATGTAATGTTTTAGCTTGATTCTGGGGGAGAAGGGGTAAGAAAAGCATTTGGTTTTGAAGAGATGGGAGAAGGAGAAGTTATAAAGAGAGGGAGATATAGTGACAGACAGGGTTAAGTTCTGATTGTTGCATGCTTGGTAGAGTGTAGGTGATGATGCAAGTGATGGTAGGTTGGTATGGTAAGAGGTAAAGGAGGAGAGGAGAATTAATATAGGAGTGACTAGAATAGTGAGAAGCATGACATGGAAAGTAGTGAGAAGGACAGGATGGACTTTATGTAACTAAAGGGAGTTAGAATAGAAGAATTGACAGAAAGCTGAATAAAGTGGAAGGAGAAGTGAAAGAAAGTTAAGTTTAGAAGGAGCAGGAAATTAAGTGTGGTGGAGGGTTGGTAGAAGACAGGATAACACTAAAGGGTGGGTGTAAAGAGGGATGAAAGATGAGTTGCTCTGGAGGTGAGGTTTAATTAGTTAGCACTTGGAGAGTAATTTAATGTAGGTAGAAGGTTAGTGATTGACAGCTGAAGTGGGGTTATGGTGAGTAGAGCATATAGGAACAGTATGTGGGAGTGGGTGGGAATTGGGGGTAAGGTAGGAGAGGAGTGCACCTGAGCATAGCGAAGGCGAATGAAGTGGGTAGAACTTGGTTTTGTCTAGGAGCAAAGACGTATTTGTTAGTGCTGAAAAAGTCAGCCAAACTATATGCACTTTTATTTGTTTACTTAACAATAAGTTTTGGCCAGTAGTTCAGTGGAAACGGCATACTTATTCCTGTTTACAGCTTGCAAAACAAAAGCAGTGAAGAGTCAATTAAGAACTAAGAACCTAATTCACAATCTGTAGGTAAATTAAGGGGCTTACATTTGGAGGGGTGTGGGATCTAACATCCCTGCGAGTGTGCATGCCAAGTCCAGAAAGAGCATTAACTACAGAGCCAGAAAAATATTCAGTTAGAGCTGGGTCAGCATAGAAAATAACAACCTACACATTACTACACTAGAGTTCTGTCCACTTGTGGATTGCATGGTACTGTGTGCAATTAGATCCCAGAGAGTTTATTTTTGTTTTAGTTTTTCTCAGCTTGCAGGGGAGGAATTCACCCATACAGGAAATGCAGTTAGTGAACTGAAAATAAAATGAGAGAGAGAAAAGGGTACAACCAGGATAAGCATTCAATGCATGTGCAAGTGTTACAGAAACAGACCTGGTTAAGCTAATATCAAAGAGATGAAAATATAGATAGGAAGTGATATTATTAAAGCAATGCGGCAAGATCTGATAAAAATTAAGAAACAGGAATACTTAAAACCACAGTGAAATTAATTTCACCAGTATTGTAGATAATGATCTAATCAAAGCAATCCATTTATTATTGTAATATATAACAAAGCATAAACTTAGCACAGGTTGGATAAGCTTAAAATAAACGCAAAACAAACTATCTTGCAACATAGTCTCAAATACGACATGTGTATCAAAATATTAACAACAGCTACTGCCTTACATAGGTATGCTTTTGCAACAATATTTTATTAATCTGGAAGAAGACAAACTTTACATCATCTTCTCACTGCAGGTATTACAGGACAATAAAAACGTTTTAAACAAAGCTCGCCATTTATATCAGTTATTAGGTAATGCACATGGTGTCTTCATCACAGAACTATGCACAGTATGATAAATGTCCAGACACCCAGAATAAAAGCACAATTCTGTTAGTTCACTACATTTACAGGACAGTAGTTTTTCAGTAATTACATGGTGGGCACACAATGCAGCAGGACAGGGGAGCTTCCAGTGGCTATGGCAGGGATTTTAAAAATTATGCCCTAGTGCATAATTAGCTTAAGTAAACTCGCACAGGTCAATGACGTGCAGAGGGAGGTGTTAGAAGAGGTAACAGCCTATGATAAGATGCAGTAGTACAAATTATATGCAAGCCATAGAACTTGGTTTTGCCTGGGAGCAAAGACCTATCTGTAAGCAGGTTAAGTGCTGAGAAAGTCAGCCAAACTATATTCACTTTTACTTGTTTACTTAACAATAAGTTTTGGCCAGTAGTTCAGGGGAAATGGCATACTTATTCCTACTTACAGCTTGCAAAAAAAAAAGCTGTGGAGAGTCAGTTAAGAACTAAGAATCTAATTCACAGTCTGTAGGTAAATTAAAGGGCTTACAGTTGGACAGGTGTGGGATCTAACATCCCTGCGAGTGTGCATGCCAAGTCCAGAAAGAGCTTTAAGTACAGAGCCAGAAAAATATTCAGTTAGAGCTGGGTCAACATAGAAAATAAGAACCTGCACATTACTACACTACAGTTCTGTCCACTTGTGGATTGCATGGTACTGTGTGCAATTAGATCCCAGAGAGTTTGTTATTTTTGTTTTAGTTTTTTTCAAATTGCAGGGGAGGGGATACACCCATACAGGAAATGCAGTTAGGGAAACATTACTACACTAGAGTTCTGTTCATTTCATCTGCTCTACCTTTACTGCCCAGGTTTCTGTACCATAGAGTAGTACTGGTCGGACCACTGTCTTGCACGCCTTACTTTTCAGCTTCATTGGCATTCTTCTGTCATAGACTACACTTGACACTCTATGCCAGTTGGCTTCTGCCCCTCTGATTCTAGCTTTGACCTCTTCATTCAGACTTCCTTTCTCCTCGACCACCCCTTCCAGATACTTGAAGCTATTTACCTGTCCCACTATCTTCCCTTCTATCTCAGTTCTTCTGATTTCCCCAATTTGTTTTTCATAGATTCATAGATTCATAGATTAGTACTAGGCTAATTGTCCTCGGGGGCCATTTTAAGCCTAGCCAATTACCCCATGTGAGAATCAAACCCTGCACCTTGTGTTTCTAAGGTAAGCACCTTAACCATTACGCCAACTTCCCACCGTCTTATCTGTGCCTAGTTTCATCCCATGTGCCTTAAGTTTTTCATTCCATTCCCTATCCTTTGTTAACGTTCTTGCTCAGAGCCTGCCTGTAATGCCACATTGTCTGCATACAGTAACTTTGTTGATGTGTCTTCTCCAACCTGTTTGCTAATGTAGTTCATCATCAGTATGCACAGCAGTGGGCTCAGAGCTGAACCCTGGTGTACACCCACTCCCATTGGGAACCCCTCTATCAGGCCAAACATTGTTCATACTTGTATCATTGGGTCTTTGTACATAGCCTGTACTAATTCTACCAATGTTTCTTGGACTTCAAACCACCACAGTACTGCCCAGATCATCTTTCTTGGGACCTTGTCATATTCGTTCTCCATGTCTAGGAAAGCCCAGTTAGACTCTTTCCTCATCTCTAGCTTCTTCTCAGCTGTCTATCTCACTGCAAACATTGGATAAGTTGTGCTGCATCTGAATCCAAACTGCTCATTTCCCATCTTACATTCTACTACTCTGCATATCAATTTATCAATCACCCTCTCCAGACTTTTCATGCAATGTGACAGGAGTTTGATGCCGTTTGTTCTTATACACCAGCATGAGTATGAGTTATTCTCCAGTCATCTAGGATTTGCCTTTCTCTCCACATGGCCGAGTATAATGGGACCTATTTCTCTCCTATCTCACCCTGCATCTTTATCATATATGCTGTGACCTCATCTGATCCTGCTGCTTTCCCAGACTTAATTTTCCTTAGGGCTATCCTTACTTATTCTAGGGTGGGTTCCTCTTCTTCTCTCATTGTAGGCTGTTTCTGGGGCAGTACAGCTTCTGTGGGGTTTTCTTCATTCAGAAGCTGCTGAAAATTCTCCTTCCATCTGCCTTTGATGTCATGTGGACCGGTGAGCAGATTAATGCTGGCATCCATTATGAAGGGTGTCTAACTATCTTCTTTATCTTTCTGTCTTTACCTTGCAACCTGATATAGTTTCTTTGTACCACCTACTGAGTCACTTTCCAGAAGTTGATAGAGTGCCTTTGCTGCCCTATTCTTTGCTATTGCAACTCCTTTCTTAGCTTCTTTGTTATCCAGCCAGTATTCCTTCCTAGCTGGATTGGTCTTTTCTATCTCCCATTTTTTCCTGCACTCCTTCTTTCTTTTGATGACTTCCTGGACTTCTGCATTCAACCACCAGCTTTCCTTATGTACCTTATTTCCATACCTGGCTTGGCCACTTATCTGTTCTGTAGTCCTAACACATGCTGTTTTGAGGTGTTGCCATTCTTCTTCAACTCCACCTATTTCCTTCCCTTCTTGGGGTGCTAGAGTCCTGAGTAATTCCTTGAACTGTTTTCTCTCCAATCAACTTCCAAGTCTCCAGCCTGACCTCTGTTGACCTTGGAGCCTTCTCTGACCATTGCTTGCAGCTGATTGTGGCAACCAGTGGTTTATGATGTGGGCCGACTGTTTCACTGGAGATGACCTTGCAATCATGGATTCTGCTCCAGTGCCTTTTCCTTACTAGGAGGAAGTCTACCTGAGTTGCATCTTGGCTACTCTTGCATGTGATCTTGTGACTGTCTTTCTTTCTGAGTAGTAGTGTTGGCTACTATCAAGCCATTTGTCAGACAAAAGTCTAGAATGGCTTCTCCTTCTTTATTCCTGTTGCCCCACCCATGTGGACCCAGGCAGTCCTCATATTCTGTTCTGTCACAGTATGTGCATTCAAGTCACCCATTATCAACACTAATTCATGTTGTCCTGCTTTATCTAGTAGGTCCTGCAACTGCTGTCTGAATGCACTCTTTTCCTCTCTATCACAACCCTTCAGTGGGGCAAGGGCTGAAATTATGAATACTGCCCTATCATTACAGTAGAGTCTGACTGCCAAGAGTCTGTCATTAATTCTGATGATATCCCTCACTGCCTTCACTCACTACTGACATGGAAGGTATAAAAAAAATATTTAAATAATAAGTGATGGAGTTGAACTTGTGTATTTTTTAATATATTCATAATAACTTTATTCAAGTCTATTAAGATCTGAAACAACATACCTCAGAATAATTTTAAAATGGTTCTGTTTTCTATTACCACCTATACAGACAACAGATTGCATGGAGACTGAAAAGAAAATCAGGCTTCATGTTATGTATGCACCGCTTTGTATATGAGTATTTTAAGATTGCATGACAGTACACTGTGGTGCAAGTCATGGAGTGTCTCTGCTTAGAAAGGAATGTCTGACTTAAATATTTTAAAGTTCCCAAAAAGCAGTTTGTCATTAATCATGTTAAAAGACTGAGATGTTGGCCGCATTCCTTTTTGTTAGAGTAATTCCACCAAAAATATCCATTATGTTTCTGTTGAAACAATACCATGCCCTTTCTTGTAGTGTGAAATGTGTTTTGAAGCTGCGCTCCTATACCAACTATACAAATGGTAAAATTAGGCTGGCAAACTGATCCAAGTTTTAAACAAATTCCTTACATTTCTAAAGCAGAACACAAATGAAAGATACCTTCTTAGGGAATGCTTGCCAACAGTTATATTTTCACAGAGAAGCTTGAAGTTGCAGTTCAAACTGTGCTAACGATTCAGGCTTGTAATTGTCATCAGAATATAGTGTTTTCAGTCTTTTTTTTTTTTTTTTTTTTTAGTAACAAACCCTCATGTCTTTGAATGTTTTCACCTGGTTTCTGGTGGACTTGTTCATGTACCTGAAACATCTTCCAACTGCCGCTGCAAGGTGTTATACAGTGAATATCTGCAGTTTTGCTTCCATTGCACTCTGCTATTCTTGATCCAGACTTTAAAAACTTCTATGCGATGTTTTCTATCTCCATTATTTAATGATTTTAACAATTACATCCTACTCCTGTTTTTGTTCCCTGAATTGCATTTTGTAGTTTATTTTATTTATTTATTTATTTATTTTTGTTACTTGGTATTGCCTTAACATATAGCTTAATATATGGTATGTTTTAGTTTATTTTTATTTATTTCTTTTTTGCTTCCAACTTGTCCTTTTGATGGTGAAGATCTCCATTATTTATGTTTCATAAAGCTCACATTACTTCCTCAATGGGTTTTAGTTGTATATTACTCTATTTATTAACAAGGATGAAAGATCTACATGCAGCTATTGATTTTCACCCAAGGTTACTACAGCATGAGATGAGACCCTTTTAAACCATGTAATTTTGCATTAAGCTGAGTCATTCTTCTTAATAATAATGGAATTTATATATAAATAAATAATTTCACATGACAGACAGATTTACAAAAAGTAGTGTGCACTGTATAGTAAGCCAAAACATGCAAACAATGTTTCATAGTATTTATTTGTTTTATTTTATTTTACATTTGTTTACCGGGAAGGTCCGAATGGACATAGGTCCATTTTCAGTGGAGGCCGGGGAGAAAAACTCCAGATAAAAAATACATAAATCAAAAATCAAAATAAAAAGTATGATTCAACAACATTTACAGAATGGGTATATAGTAGTACATAGTAAATGGCCTAATATAACATATAACAGAACAAAATGAAGTAATATTAATACATTGTTTTGTGTAGCAGTTAATACATAGTAGTGGCCTAAGGGAACATATAACATAACAGATGAAAGAGCTTTTCTCATAGTATAGTAAATAGTATGTAAAACATACTATTTGCACATAGTATGTAAAACATATCATTCAATAGTATGTAAAACATATCATTCAATAGTCTGTAAAACATATCATTCAATAGTATGTAAAACATATCATTCAATAGTCTGTAAAACATATCATTCAATAGTCTGTAAAACATATCATTCAATAGTAAAACATATCATTCAATAGTCTGTAAAACATATCATTCAATAGTCTGTAAAACATATCATTCAATAGTATGTAAAACATATCATTCAATAGTATGTAAAACATATCATTCAATAGTCTGTAAAACATATCATTCAATAGTATGTAAAACATCATTCAATAGTATGTAAAACATATCATTCAATAGTCTGTAAAACTTATCATTCAATAGTCTGTAAAACATATCATTCAATAGTATGTAAAACATATTCAATAGTCTGTAAAACATATCATTCAATAAATAGTCTGTAAAACATATCATTCAATAGTATGTAAAACATATCATTCAATAGTCTGTAAAACATATCATTCAATAGTCTGTAAAACATATCATTCAATAGTCTGTAAAACATATCATTCAATAGTATGTAAAACATCATTCAATAGTCTGTAAAACATATCATTCAATAGTCTGTAAAACATATCATTCAATAGTATGTAAAACATATCATTCAATAGTCTGTAAAACATCATTCAATAGTATGTAAAACATATCATTCAATAGTCTGTAAAACATATCATTCAATAGTATGTAAAACATATCATTCAATAGTCTGTAAAACATATCATTCAATAGTATGTAAAACATATCATTCAATAGTCTGTAAAACATATCATTCAATAGTCTGTAAAACATATCATTCAATAGTCTGTAAAACATATCATTCAATAGTCTGTAAAACATATCATTCAATAGTATGTAAACATATCATTCAATAGTATGTAAAACATATCATTCAATAGTCTGTAAAACATATCATTCAATAGTATGTAAAACATATCATTCAATAGTATGTAAAACATATCATTCAATAGTATGTAAAACATATCATTCAATAGTATGTAAAACATATCATTCAATAGTCTGTAAAACATATCATTCAATAGTCTGTAAAACATATCATTCAATAGTCTGTAAAACATATCATTCAATAGTATGTAAAACATATCATTCAATAGTATGTAAAACATATCATTCAATAGTCTGTAAAACATATCATTCAATAGTCTGTAAAACATATCATTCAATAGTCTGTAAAACATATCATTCAATAGTATGTAAAACATATCATTCAATAGTATGTAAAACATATCATTCAATAGTATGTAAAACATATCATTCAATAGTATGTAAAACATATCATTCAATAGTCTGTAAAACATATCATTCAATAGTATGTAAAACATATCATTCAAACAGAACAGGGAAGAGAATAACTGCATGCAGGGGACAGTCATAAAGTGCTCCAGGCCAGAAGCATGGATCTTCAGCAGACTTTGACTTCATTCACAGTCTTACACATGCTATAAAGAAAGCATGTACCATTGATGAAAGGACTGCACAAAATGACTATACAGCACAGTTAGCAGACAGGTCAGTTAGACATACAGCATGTAAGAAACGCCGTAAATGGGCATGTACATATACAGTGATGACCACAAAAATACCTGAGAAACACAAGAGCAGTTCCAGAACAATCATATAACTACATGAAATGAGAACACAGATATGCAGCTGTAATGTCCAGTAACATGTCACACACGCCACTGGACTGTTGATAGGGTGTGACAGAAGAAGCACCCATGTGTAGTATGGACTGCTGTTAAGGACATACTAAATGGATTAATGACTGCAACATGACATGAAACAGGTGAAGCTGTGCTATGCATTTCATACACTCCAGCAACTATTTATTTATATATATATATATATATATATATATATATATATATATATATATAGAGAGAGAGAGAGAGAGAGAGAAGTTTACCATCATATGGCCGACGGGTGGATGGTCGAGTCCGAAAGAAGTGAGGCTACATCCCACATTTGTGAATGCAGATGTTGTGAATCGCAAACTTCCGTCCGCTTTTTGCCCCATGTTAGCACTCATTTCTGGATGTAGAGCGGTCAGAAATGTTATATTCGGTGTTCTTGTGATATTCCAACCATTCAGCATGCCAGGATTCGCTAATTACATTCGGAGATATACAGGTTCTAGCACTGTGTGCTCGACCATATGGTGCTAAACCATATATATATATATATATATATATATATATATATATATATATATATATATATATATGTGTGTGTGTGTGTGTGTGTTCGTTCACCTGGGTAGTGCTCTGATCAAGACTCAGCAAGAATGAAATGCAAAACATTTCACAAACAAATAATACAGAAATGTAAGCATAAACAGAATAATTCAGACTTACTACATACAAAAACTGTGTATATGCATTCCATTGAACAAGTGCAGTGTACAATCAAACAGAGTGTAATGTACAATTTGACCTCACTAAGGCTTTTGACACCATTCCCCACTTGGGAATTATAGAAAAACTCACCAGCCTGAACATAAACCCCTACGTCACGAGATAGGTTGCCAACTGGCTTACAGACAAAACTCACACGGTAAGAATAGCGGGCTCCACGTCCAACTCTAAACCAATCACAAGTGGTGTCCCACAAGGCTCGGTCCTAGGACGCCTACTGTTCAGCATATACTTCTCAGAAGTACAGGCAAACACAGAAGGACTACGGCTAACCAAGTTTGCCAATGACTGCAAACTGGGAGCCATAATTGTCTCTCCGGCTGACACGGACATTCTCCAAAAGGGCCTTACTGAGATGGACACCTGGTGTCAAAGTCATGGTCTCAAGCTAAATGCCAAAAAATGCATAGTCATCCCATTTGAGAAAAACAAAACACCCATGAATTATCACATAGATGGCAGCCCCCTTAATACAGAAGAGGTAATAAGAGATCTGGGGACCCAGGTAGATAGTAATCTCTCCTTTGACAATCATATTTCCAAAGTAGTTAGGAAATCCTTCTATGTAGCCCATCTAATTACTAAAGGGTTCGCATCTAGAAATAAAGAGGTTATAGTGCCCCTCTACTCATCACTCATCAGACTCATCATAGAGTACACTGTCCCATTTGGGATGTACCTCACAAGACACTTCCAACAGCTGGAAAGACCACAATAGTACCTCACCAAGAGGATTACTGGTCTCAAACATATGTCCTATGCAGCCTGACTGGAAAAACTCCAGCTGTACTCAGTGGCATATCGCTTACTAAGAGGTGATCTCTGCCTAGCGTACAAAGCCATGTCCAACTCAGAATTGATGGACATGCTCCACCTAAAGAAATCCAAGTCACTGCGAGCCACTCACTCTAGTCAGCTAAACCTTGCCACAACAATAAATAGAACATGCTGGAGGGATAGATTTGTGTCACAGAGACTCCCCATGCTTTGGAACAAAATTCCAAACTACATTAGGCAGAGTCCCTCACTAACACTCTTCAAGAGAAACCTTGACGAGTGGATGGGGAACAGAAAATACACCCCTGGGATCACTTCATTGGCTCTTCTTGACAGAGGATCAGTTAATTAATCAATGGGGCGGTGAAAGCTGACACACTCTGGCTAGGCTTATAAATGCCCGCGGGCAGATAGCCTAGTACCTACCTATGAACCTAGGAACCTATGTGCATTAGTTTCTAAAGTGGGTCAACCTTCAATTAATCTTGAGAAAGAAGAGACTCTGAAAGTAGATAGGTTATGTGATATGTCTTGTGTTGAAGCAGGAGCATTTGACTCGGGTGAAGAAGTGCTTTTTCAGTTGCATTGTTAATTTCCTTAATGTTTATGGGGTGAGCTTGCCAAAGAGTAAGTGCCTGAGAGGTGAAAGCATGTGCAGTGCTGTTGAGTTTGGTTCTAAGGGTAAATGAGAGCTCGTAGTAGTGTCTCAGGTTGTATTTGAAGTTTTTTTGTGCAGTCTAGCTGCAAGGGGAGTAAATGTTTGGGGTTGGAGTAGTCTGTAGAGCTGAGATCCTAAAAGTAGGTTAGATCTTTGCTTTATGGGTAGCCATTTGTCTTCTTCTAGGGTGATACAGTGATGCTCACAGACAGGTGAGTTTGTAATGAGTTGTCAGATGCTGTTACAGATAGTCTGGAGTGTAGCAATTTTTTATTTTTTTTTTGCAGGCAGAAGCAAAGATTGAGAGCCTATATTCAAGATGATAAAAGAGAACTCCTTTATCAATGGCTGCTGTGGCTGGTTGGGATAGATAATGGGAAATCTCTTTTGGCTCAGAAGAGGAGGGACTTTATTTTGGCTCTCACTTTCTCTATGTGGAAATGGATGCTTAGTGACTGGTGAAGTTAAAGTCCTAGGTATTTGAAGGTAGAAGTTGTCTCTATGGAATGGTTGGGTAGGTCAAAAATAGTTAAAAAGTTAGGTGCTTGGTGCATTTTCTGTGGCTTCCAGGTGCCATAGGTTTGGTCTTGGTATGATTGAACAGTAGTTTATGCTTTATGAGCCACTGGTGGAGATTATTTAACTCTGGCGGGAGTTAGCATTGAATGTTGATGTGAGAGTGAGCTGACCAGTAAATGGCCATGTCAATAGCAGAGACCGTAAGTGGGAGATGGGGAAGTTCACAAGGAAGTTTGTTAATGAATATGGAGAATTGGAGGGGGGCAAGAATGGATCTTTGTGGTACACCTTTGGTAATAGGTGATGATTCTCATTAGGAGGATCCTATTTTAACTCTGAAATGTCTGTCATTGAGGAAGTTTTTAAACCAGGATGCAGCATCTGGACTGATACCAGTTTCAATTAGCTTGTTTTAGACAAGAAAGTGAGGAGTGGATGGTGGTGAGGTGGGCAATGCATGATATGCAGGAGGTATGGAGTTTATTGATGGGAGACTGCTAAATTCTTTAAGGAAATTTGTTTGGAGAAAGTTTTGTTGTACCACATTGAATAGTGCTTTTAGACAGGGGGTATTATGAGGAGGGGGGGGTCTTCCTGTAAGTAGGTTATTCTATTTCCAAAAGGGTTTAGGGGAATGTAAGAGGGTAGTTTGCTTCTTTGTTTGGAGATGTCTTTTGTGCCTTCTGATGGACTTCTTTGATAGGTTGAACAAAACTATAAAGGAGGTGTGGTGTCAATTATGGATGTCTGTTTCCATTTTTACTAAGCTTCATCCCTTAAAGTTAAAAATGAATTCAGTGCATAGCAAGCCATTTAGTTTTGGTGGGTTTATAAAGCCTGTGTATTAGTGAGAAGAATTTGTTTGCAGTTGGAGTAGAAAGTTGGTTAGACCATCAGCTGCTGGATTAGGGTCATATAAGATGAGTATATAGTTCCACATGTGGGCTGTGAGAAAGGTTCTGACTTTGTCTATATATGAGCTACTCTGGTTTCTTAAGACTCTTAATATCGGTGGCAGTTTTATAGGATGGTTGACAACTGTAAAGGTGATAGGGCAGTGGTCACCTAGTGATGGTGGCAGAATTTTTATGTTGACAATGGAGTTTGGTATGTTTGCAATAATCAGGTACCCATGTCAGATGAAAGAGGGCCAAGATATTTAGGATTGAATTCAGCTAGAATCTTCTTCTTCTTCTTTCGGCTGTTCCTGTTAGGGGTCGCCACAGCGGATCACCTGTTTCCATTTCTTCCTGTCCTCTGCATCTTGCTGTGTCACACCAACCACCTGCATGCCCTCTCTCACCACATCCATAAACCTTATCTTAGGCTTTCCTCTTTTCCTGTTACCTGGTAGCTTCATCCTTAGGATCCTTTTCCCAATATACCCAGCATCCCTCCTCAGCACATGTCCATACCAACGTAATCTTGCCTCTCTAGCATTGCCTCCAAACCTTCCAACCTGGGCTGACCCTCTAATATACGTATTCCTAATCCTGCCCACCCTCGTCACACCCAGTGCAAATCGTAACATCTTTAACTCTGCCACATCCAGCTCTGACTCCTGCCTTTTAGTCAATGCCACTGTCTCCAACCCATATAACATAGCTGGTCTCACTACCCTCTTGTATACCTTCCCTTTCACTCTTACTGGTACTCGTCTGTCACAAATCACTCCTGACACTCTTCTCCACCCACTCCATCCTGCCTGTACTCTCTTCTTCACCTCTCTTCCACAAGCACCATTACTCTGAACTGTTGATCCCAAGTATTTAAACTCATCCACCTTCACCACCTCTACTCCCTGCATCCTCACCATTCCTCTATCCTCCCTCTCATTCACACACATATATTCTGTCTTAGTCCTGCTGACCTTCATTCCTCTTTTCTCTAGAGCATATCTCCACCTCTCCAGGATCTCCTCCACCTGTTCCCTACTCTCACTACAGATCACAATGTCATCTGCAAACATCATAGTCCACGGGGACTCCTGTCTGATCTCATCTGTCAACCTGTCCATCACCATTGCAAATAAGAAAGGGCTCAGAGCTGATCCTTGATGTAATCCCACCTCCAACTTAAACGCATCCATCACTCCCACCGCAGAACTCACCACTGTCACACTACCCTCATACATATCCTGTACCACTCTTACATACTTCTCTGGCACTTCCGACTTCCTCATACAATACCACAACTCCTCTCTAGGCACCCTGTCATATGCTTTCTCTAAGTCCACAAAGACACAATGCAACTCCTTCTGACCTTCTCTGTACTTCTCCATCAACACTCTCAGAGCAAACATCACATCTGTAGTGCTCTTTCCTGGCATGAAACCATACTGCTAATCACTAATCATCACCTCCCTTCTTACCCTAGCTTCCACTACTCTTTCCCATAACTTCATGCTGTGATTGATCAATTTAATCCTTCTGTAGTTACTACAGCTCTGCACATCACACTTATTCTTAAAAATCTGTATCAAAACACTTTTTCTCCATTCCTCAGGCATCCTCTCACTTTCCAAGATTTCATTAAACAATCTAGTTAAAAACTCCACTGCCATTTCACCTAAACACCTCCATGCTTCCACAGGTATGTCATCTGGACCAACAGCCTTTCCATTCTTCATCCTCTTCAAAGCTATCCTTGCTTCTTCCTTGCTAATCCACTGCACTTCATGATTCACTATCCACACATCATCCAACCTTCTCTCCCTCTCATTCTCTTCATTCATCAGCCCCTCAAAGTACTCTTTCCATCTGCTCAACACACTCTCCTCACTTGTAAGTAAGTTTCCCTCATTATCCTTTATCACCCTTACCTGCTGCACATCTTTACTAGCTCAGTCCTTCTGTCTAGCCATTTGGTACAGGTCCTTTTCTCCCTCCTTAGTGTCCAACCTTTCATACAACTCTTCATACACCTTATCCTTCGCCAGTTCTCTCTTTGCCATGCACCTCATCACCTTATACTCCTGTCTACTTTCTTCATCTCTCTAACAATCCCACTTCTTCTTCGCCAACCTCTTTCTCTGTATATTCTCCTGTACTTCCTCATTCCATCACCAGGTCTCCTTGTCCTCCTTCCTCTTTCCAGATGTCACACTAAGCATCTTTCTAGCCATCCCCCTTACTAGCTCTGCTGTAGTTACCCAGCTATACGGTAACTCTTCACTGCCACCCAGTGCCTGCCTTAACTCTTCCCTGAACTCCACCTCACAATTACCCTTTTTCAGTTTCCACTGTTTGATCCTTGGTGATGCGCTCACACTACTCCTCCTCTTCTTAATCACCAATGTCATCCTACAAACCACCAACCTATGCTGCCTAACTACACTTTCCCCTACCACCACTTTACAGTCTCCAATCTCCTTCAGACTGGCCCTTCTACATAGATATAATCCACCTCTGTGCATCTTTCTCCACTCTTGTATGTCACCCTATGCTCCTCCCTCTTGTTAAAATATGTATTTATGTATTTACCACAGCCATGTCCATCCTGTTCGCAAAATCCACTACCATCTGACCTTCTGCATTCCTTTGCTTAACACCATACCTGCTCATCACTTCCTCATCCCTCTGTTCCCTTCACCAACATGCCCATTGAAATCTGCTCCAATCACCACTCTTTCACCCTTGGGTACGGTCATCACCACTTCATGCATCTCACTCCAAAATGTTTCTTTCTCATCATCACACACCCAACCTGTGGAGCATATGCACTAACAACTATTCATCATTACATCATCAATTTCCAGCTTCATAAACATCACTCTATCCGACACTCTTTTCACCTCCAAAACACTCTTAGCATACTGTTCCTTCAGGATAACCCCTACACCAATTCTCCTCCCATCCACACCATGATAAAACAATTTGAACCCACCTTTGATACACCTAGC
Organism: Protopterus annectens; assembly: GCF_019279795.1. Classification (NCBI taxonomy): domain Eukaryota; kingdom Metazoa; phylum Chordata; order Ceratodontiformes; family Protopteridae; genus Protopterus; species Protopterus annectens. Next base: position 1,092,161,332 of record NC_056743.1, on the reverse strand, counting down.
CTTGCTCCCCTTCCATCTGGTCTCTTGCACACACAATATACCAACCTTCCTTCTGTCCATCATATCAGCTAGCTCTCTCCCTATACCAGTCATACCTCCAACATTCAAAGTTCTGACCCTCACTATCACAGTCCTAGCCTTTACCTGTCTTTGGGCATGCCTTCCCCCTCTTCTCCTCCTTCAGCCAACAGAAGCCCAATTTACCCCAGCACCCTGTTGGCCAAGTACTGGTGGCGGTCGTTGTTAACCCGGTCCTCGACTAATCCAATATGTATGTCTGTACTGTTGTCCGCAATTCAGCTAGAATGATTGTTATTATTTTTGGAACAGTTATCAAGGATGTTAGTGATGAGTGATCACAAGTAACATTGCAGCCTATAACTCATGCAGACTGACCTCTGAAGCTAAATGCAGAGCAGTAGAGAGAACCTGTTGTCATCAGAGACACATATATATTTAGTGAACATAGTATAGAAGTCAATATATAATCAACAGAGACATGCCACTGTAAGTACACATGTACATAGATGGATTTATATCAGATTGTCAGCTATTCAGAAAGTCGAATGTCTTATGGTCAAGTCCATATCATCGCCTTTATGAAAGCTTGAACAGTGCAAAAACAACAAAATCTATGCCCTGCAACACCAATGTGGTTGGTTCTACCCCCTCACTTCTTGTAAGCTATATATACCATCTCTGAGGTCACACTACTATGGGGAAAAGGGCAAATTCCCTGATTCCCACTATACTATGATCTCAGTATAACCACTTTGAGTTTTCAGAAAGTCTTTAATATGGTCTCAGTCATATGACATTCTACTTTCTGAACACTCGGTAATCTTATATAAACCCACACAAACACATACACGTGCATCCACACACAAACACATACACACACACACACACACACACACACACACACACACACACACACACACACACACACACACACACACACAAAACGAGCCCTTGGGGTCATACGCTCACATACATAATGCACACATTATAGGTACAATAAAGATATTAAGATTATTCAAACACATTTTATAATATCTAAAATAACCACTGTGGTATACAAATCTATTACATTATATTTGCAGGGATACCATGTACGCTGTCTGCCCACTTTTCAAAGTCATACACATAGCTGCCTCTGCCTGTTTCACCTCCTCCATTTGTCCAACATCCCCCTTACTGAACTCTTTTGTTCTCCAGTGTTGCTCAGTCTGTGGTAGTACACACTTCATATCACACTCATATGGTGGTGGTGGTGGTGGTGAAGGTAGTGGCAAACAAGGTACAGCAGGAGGACAGTGTGGCTTGTGGCATGAATAGCCAAACCTTCCACGTGTGAGCATAAGCTGCACCAGCAATACATAAGATGGACTTGGCTGGTCAAGTTGACTGAGAAGCCATCATGCCAGGAAGTAGAGGGAGCTCCTAGTGCAGTTTTCCAGGGTGGAAAAAGATGAGTAAGTGTATGGACCTCTCCACTAATGCAGCTCAGAAATCTTTAAGGGGCTATGCCAGCACCTTTGTCTGGAGAGGGTCACAAACACTACATTATGATGTGTTGGACTGTTGGTCAGTAGTAACAACATGGTGCAGCTTCTTACACTAGGTAGACTGTCCACTTTACCTGCTATCTGAGGCACAGCTTTCTCCACATCATCTACTAGCTATGTGGTCTGCTCAGTGAGGAGCTGATTGCAGTATACCTACAACTGTAACTATATCACATCATCTCAGAGAGATCTGATGACCTATTCCATGGCCTATTCCTCCACCCCTACCTGCCACATAGCCCAAACCTCTTCCAGCTGTGACTATTCACTCTGTCACTCCCACACATCCTTCTGTTGATCTAAAAGATGTGACAGAGAAATGCAGCATTAAAACATGAGCTACACAGAACTGTGTACTCTGAATACTAATATCATAGCTATATGAGAAATCCATATTTGCTAACATATAACAGAAGCAAGCAGGAATAGATAGTTACTGCTGGCCAATTTAGGTTGTTAGTAAGCAACCCAAATTGTGATGTTTAACAAGCAGGCCACGCACAAGTCATTTCATATGGTAAAAGTTGAATAACCATTAGCATGCAATATTAGGGTGACTATGGGATGATATGTAGCTATATCACTGTGTGGACTTTCGGTCAAACTGTGTCCATATAACTGATGCTGTGTCACTGTATGCATCCACACATTCTAGCCTACAGATATGTCACTTGTGAGAAGTACATTGAACACAGCATGATACTGATTCATGTAAAAGTACACCTATCATTCATTATTACATGTTAAGATGTATATCACTGAGCAGTATGTGCATTACACTTAACATAGTAGACAGCATAATGGGCATTGATGGTGATATGTTTTGTATGGCAGTATAGTGTGTTACACTACACATTGTATAATTTAGGTAAAACTCAGGGCAAGAAATACATCAGCAGTGTCACTGATATGCATGCCATGGGCTATATAAGTCTATAACATGTATGCATGCACAGAATATAGCTATCATATTTATACATCGCAATGCAATAAGCAAAAGTGCATATATAATCTGATATGTACACTGCACACATATTTGTATTTTACTAAATGCAAAGCATTCAATGCAATGGGTTGCCAGTATCAGACCTACCATATCTGACCTAAGTGCACAAACTTCAAACACAACTGCTTGTACATTTCCACATGAAACATCCTTTAAGTACATAAAACTTCTAAATACAAGTACTTTAGTAATGCAGGAATTCATACAAATAAAATAAATAGTAAAAGCAATTATTTTTGAAGGGGTAAGCATCCTTCACTCCCTGTTAATAAGCTTCACTCACCTCTTTCTTTAAACATACTCACTCTGACGTTGCTGCAACTTGTAAAAAAGTTGTAAAAAAAGGCCAATACTCATAAAAATGCAGAAAATTATTGCTATTTCTTCTCTACCACTTAATGTATAGCATTTGAGCCTAAATATATCAATACAACTGTTAAGAAGCAACAGCAAAATTAATTAAACTTACCTAAAGCTGGACTGAAAAACAAGGAAATAGATATAGAGCAAGTCAAGGTAACCTTGACGTTATATAGATTAGGACTCACCTGCTAGTAGTCATAATCTAGACACATAGCATTGACTCCCTCAAGGAATTCCACTAAGGACTCAACAGAATCCACCCATTAAGTGTAACCTTCCTTGATATTACAAAAGTGGACATTACAGACATGTCTACAGGAAACCAACAGACAGATAGACGTATTTTCACAGAAGCAGTAATTTATTTATTTTTTACATTTGCTGACCAGGGAAGTCCAACTGGGCAAAAAGGCCCGTTTTCAGAGGAGGCCTGGAGAGAAAAAGTTGCAGTACATGAAGTAGTCATTCCAGCCACTAAAAGAGCTCAGTTATTTACATTCAAACACTTCAATATCACCACATTTTTTTCTAGTGAGGCAGAAAGAGAGACACAGTTGGCACAGCTGAAAGTCACCATGCTTGTTCAGCGTCACTCTGCCAGGGAGTTTGACAGATGTAGACAGAGCAATACAACTACCATGAGAACAGCTTCTTCAGTAAAAAGAGAACCCCTCTGACAGTGATCTACTAATAACAGCATATCATCCAGAACTTAAAAAACTGTACACAATCGTAAGGGACCTTCAACTAATGTTCAGTGAGAATGACAAGTTGAGAGGCATTTTTCAAGCATTCCCACTGCTGTCATATAAATAATCACCAAATCTAAAGAATCTTCCTGTCAGAAGCACACTTAGACCAGAACACAACATAGTCTAAAATGGCACAAAAATCTGCAACCATCCAAGATACAAAATGTGTCACATGATTTATTTAGCTTCAGACATAACAATTTCACAGAAGTGAAGTTTCAAAGTACATGGTTCACTTGCTTGCACTTCTAAAAATGTGGCTTATCTGATCAATTGCAAGAAATGACCAGAGACGAGTTACACCGGAGAGACAGGCCAGTTACTTAGAACTAGGATGAATGCCCATAGACACACAGTTACAAATGAAATGACTGTCAAGCTGGTGTCAGCACACCTTTCCCAGTCTGATCATTCTGTATCAGGTATGACAGTTATGGTTCTTAAAGGATATTTTCCGGACACCTTTGGAAAGAAGAACAATGGAGATTACTTCAGTCTGACAGTCAGTGGTATGAACCTGGATATTGGTTTTATGAAACACTGCAGTGCCAAACCTTTGCTTTTGAGCTGCTAACAGTAGGCATAAATAAGATATATTAAAGCGCTACATTTTTTTTCTGTTAGTGCATAATTTGTGATGAATTTACTCTGAATTCAAACTGACGACAATTTCAGAATATTAACAGCAACTGTTAAGATTACTGGAGTCTATGTGTTAGCACCTTTCACATAAGGCAACATTCTGGTCAGGCCAGTAGTAACCATAAACTTAACAGTCAGTAAGGTCTTAATGTTCAGACAGTTTTAACAGTGTAACAAAACTATCTAGCTCTGCTGTTCTTTAGAACCTTAGGCTAATAGGACACCATTTTCTTTTCTCTCTCTCTCGCTCCTTCTTTCTCTCAGTTAGCTAAACCACAGCCTGTGTGGTGTATTAGCTGCATACAACATCCATATATTTTAACCTTGCATCTTATTTTCTTAGTAATCCTTGTCTTTCTCATCATCATGAACTGGACATTATTTGGCCCTCATTAGATCATTCATTGAATATAATATTCCCTTTGGCATGTATCTGTCCAGACACATGCAACAAAGGGAACACCCACAGAAATACCTTACTAAAAAGATACATGGCCTAAACAACATGTCATACATGGACCAGCTCAAAGCTCTGTCACTATATTTGATATCCTACAGACTGCTAAGAGGTGAGCTGTCTCTGGCATACGAGGTATCCTTTGACCCATTATGGATGGATTTACTGCACATCAGTAAGTCAAATGGCATCAGAAATACTTAGTCTAGGAATGTAAGTCTCTTCTGCAACATCAACAGAATGCTATAGAGGGACAGGTATATCTCACAAAGGATACTGCAGCTGTGGAACAGACGCCTCATCCACATAAAGCAAATTCATCCCTCTCTATATTCGAATGCAACTTAGATCTATGGATGGGAAACAGGAAATTTATACCAGGACTGCCCCAGTACTACTAATGGACAGAGGCATAATCTAAATGCTTTATCTCATGCGTGGGTCTCCTTAAATTATCTATGGTATGATCCCAGTTGTTCTCATTAGGGGTAATATATAATTATCAACCATGGACTGGTAAGGACAGTCTGTAATCAAATGGGATAGGTTATTTCAAGCCCAAAAAATGCAATTGGCTACACATAAACTGGCCCACAAAGGTGACTAGCCTAATTTCTGAACCTGTTATTGCTAATTCATATTTTCGGTTAACAAAAACATCTATCTTGCAAAGATAGCTTGTTTAGACAGACTGCAATTTACAAATTATAAATTGTTTTCCCTCCTGAATTTAATTAAGCTTCCCATGCATCTCTTCTGTATGTCAGCACTCTGCATTTCTAGTGGCGACATTTCAATAGGGAGGCAGTTTGACTTGGTTCCCCTACTTACAAAGGAATTTGTCAAGTCTGCCATATGTGTTGACCCCCCTCCCCCCAGTAATATAACCATCCTCTGTGATTGGACCATTTATGGGGAAGGTGACACTAGTTAGATGAGTCCTAATCTTCACAATCACTAATGAATGTACAATATCACAAACTGCAGATAAAGCATACCTAACAGAGCAGGTGATATGACCCAGCAAAATAAAGTGCATTTCATGTATTCTGTATCCTGTACAACAAACTAATGTCACTCCTGGTTTAAAAAAAAACAATTTGTCTTGGTAAGAAATGACAAGTTTAGAGATCCCCATTCTGTACTGACAACAGACATCTTGCCTGGTACTGCAGACTCTGTGCTTCAAAAACATAAATTTCATGTCTTGTATTCCCAGTTTAGACAGACAACTGATTTATTTATTATTTATTTTATTTTACATTTGTTGGCTGGGAAAGTCCGACTGGATGCATGTCAATTTTCAGTGGAGGCCCGAGGAGAAAAGCTCCACAGTTAAATATAAGGTGTATACAAAACATTCAAATTTGCATAGATAGTACCAAACTTAACACTGACTAGTAATATAGCATTGAAGCTTAAGATTTAACATATTTACATAAGACTGAACATGTCTTTTACAGTTTTAGGTGGAGGCATTACGTAATGGTGAACATTGTTAGTAGGGGTTGCATTTTTTGCTTTATACAGTTGACTGTGAGCAAGTTAGCCACAGTAGGGAGTATAGCAACAAAGAGAGCAAAGATTAGACATAGTAAGGAATATAGTAGCAAGAGAAGAGACAGAGATGGGAAACTGGATAACAGGTTAAGTAAGAAAAGCAGGAGGAGTAAGTAGCTTATATAGAGAGTAAGAGTAGAGGTGTAAAGAGAAAAGTGTAGTGGATAGATAACAAACTGCTATCATACCCATTCCATCAGAACATGCATGCCAACAAAATATATTGTACTTTATGCAAGCTTGTCCTATTGCACCCTATGTAGCACCTAATATCTACCAAATAGAAAGATAATGAACACTTTCATTTATTCTCACCCTGTCCGTAGCCAGCAGCAGCCAATGCACAATGGATAGACACCATGCACTTTATACATACTCGTCCTGTACACTAATATAACACTGTGCCTGGTGTAGAAGCTAATGCACAAAAGAAAGAGACCGTGCATTTTATGTATTTTCTTCTGTCCATAGTGATAGCACTTTTGTCTTGTGTAGAAGCCAGTGCACAATGAATAAATACCGCACACTAAATGCATTCTCACTGCATCTATTGTGATACCCCTGTGCCAGGTGTGGCAGCTAAAGCATAATGTATAAATATCATGTACTTTGTGGCTTCTCATCCTGTCCATACTGATAGCATCGTGCTTGCTGCAGCAGCCAGTGCACAACAGATAGATACTGAGGACTTAACTCACTGTGATCATGCCCGCACAAAAAGCATTGTACTTCGTGCAGCAGATCATGTGCAATGGACAGATACTGAGTACTTTATACTCTTTCATTTTGCCTTTCCAATACATTGATGCACCTTCATGTTACACATACCAACAGAAGCGCGTGTCATACAGTAACTCATATGGATAGATAGAGTCTCTTGTTCAAGGCAACAGTATATGTATTATGGACAGTACTACCCACTTTACACGCCCTTGCCCTATCCATACAGATCGTAATGCAATGAGTGTGGCATTATATGACCATACTTTATGTAGCCTCATTTACAGTAATGTACCCCCTGTGTGCTTTCTGAAGCTGCTGCTCACACCCCCAGAATGTATGGTCATTTTTAGCAATGGTTTCCATGCCTGCAGTGCAGCTGCATCATGCCAAAAATACCATCCTTACTAAACTGGCTCCATGGTGTAGATGGATGAAGCAGTGACTACACTCAGATGACCTGAATCAGTGAACATTCCAAATGCTAATGGAATTGACTGTGGAGACAGAGATAAATAATAAATCTTTGTCAGCTTATTTCTTTTTAGATTGAGGATTGGGGCTTGTATCTCAGGCGCACATCAAGAGCCGCATCTGAGACTAATGAGATACATTTGCTTACAAGGGAGAAAGGGGACCAGAAGCACCTTTGAAATTTTAGCGATCACTTTCCCATCCTTAATATCACCAATAACAACAATAAAGTAACATAAAAGATATGCTTAAAGATGTCTGCAGAAACATGAGTGGAATCATCAGTAACTCTATAATATGCAGAGGATAAATTCAACTGAAAAGCAGGTGAAGCATTCTGGGAAAATGGAAGTGAATCACTGGCAGCAGCTATGACAGCCAAAGCCGATAGTGACCCAGCCCAAGAGGACTGTGAGCTTTGCATGTCACAAACATTGACAAACTCATATTCTGTCTGTAAAAGAGAAAGAAGTCATTGCAACATCTTTGTCAACATTGGTTCCTCCTGTACAAGAATTAACATTAGTAATATCTGAAAAATGTCAGTCACCTGCTTTTACATAGTTGGAACAGCTTGCTTCTCTTTTGGATCACCAGTAGTGTTGTTTGCAGGCTGTGCTTCCCCTACATCATTGACATAGCTGAAAATGAGTCTTGCAGTTCCACGTATTTCCCAAACATAAAAGGCAGAATGGCAGATGAGTTCTCAAACAAATCTTCAAACCAATGAACACAGAATGCATTTCTCCTGAAATAAAAGCAACAAGAAGTGTTGAGGAGTTCCCCTTGTGCACTGCCTAAATTTAGCACAGTATAAATACCACCCCAGGTCTCCCTTAAATATAAGCCATAGACTCAATCGGTGGGATTTATCCAGTCAAAAATGTACATCTTATCTGGTAATACTTGTTTACATATGTATATGTAATTTTATTATTTATTTATTTTTAGCTGGATATATTTCCATTTTCAGTAGAGGCCCGGGGAGAAAAGCTCCACAGTATATATAAAAAACATACAACATTTGAAGTGTAATACAAACAAAAACACCAGGATAATTGTAAAGACAAAAAAGGAAAGATTTGCATGCAAAAACAATTCACTAATAGGAACTAATATCATTACCTATAAATAAATAAACTACAGAGAAGCAAAAATCAAAAAGAAAGGATAAGAAAGGATTAAACAAATTTTCAGTGAAGAGGAAAAGAGGTAAAAGATAAATTGTTCAGGGAGATGCAGGGGAAGAAATGAGATAGAGAGGGGTAGAAATTTAGTCAGGTTTAGTGCAGGAACAGAGCCAGTGACTTTTCAGATGTTCTTTTATTCTTTGTTTGAAGAGGGGCAGTGATGAGATTAGTGTTATGTCACTGGGTAGTAGATTCCAGTTCCTTCCTACTGTACTAGAAAAGAGAGTCACCAGCTGAGTTATTGGACTTTGTTAATTTAGCCATAAGTTTTGTAGAAGTTGTATGGAATTAAAAGTTCTGAGAGTATAGGGGTGTTTGAAGGCTGGTGCAGTATTTTGTGGGCAATGTTTAGTTGGGGGATGAGCAGAAGGTTTTGGAATTCCAGCCATCCTAGTTGTTTCAGGTTAATACAGTGGTGGGTTCTGAAGCAATGTTATTGTAGCATATAGCCAGTTTATTAAGTATTGACAATAGATTTCAGTTAGGAAGGGTTTAATTATAAGGATCCTATTTTTCTGTTGACTGATTTAATGGTGTTATTAATGTGTTGATTAGATTATTGTCAATGGTTATTCCTAACAGTTTTGTTGTAGGATCGGGTGTGATAACTGTGGTATTATTAGAGGAAATGGTGAAGTGTAAGGAAGAAGAAGTTTAGTTTTTTTGGCATTTAGTAAGAGGGAACATTTATGGAACCATGTTTCAACTGAGTTGAAGATATTTTGAGTAAGTGAGCAGAGTTCAGGAGGAGAAGAAGCAGAGCAGATAAGGGTAGAGTCATCTGCATATTGGATGCAGGTAGCTTGGAGGGATAGCAGAGTGGAGATCATTAATGAAAAGGGAGAATAGAAGTGGTCCAAGAATGGAGCCCTGAGGGACACCAATGTTTATGGGTAGGAGAGAAGAGAGTTGATTTTGCCATAGAACTGCTTGTTGCCTGTTGCTAAGGTAAGATTTAAACCATTTCCTATTGATGGTTTCTACAAAAGATAAGAGAGCAGTGGTAGTACTGTGATGAGGTCTAAAGCCATGTTGACAGGTTGCTATTATGTTGTGCAGAGTGAGATGTTGTAAGAGTTGCCGGTGAATACATTTTTCCATAGGTTTTGCTAATGGGGAAAGGAGAGCAATTGGTCTGTAGTTGGAATAATCAATAGAGTTACCCCCTTTATGTAATGGAATAATATGGGAAACTTTCCAGATCTCAGGGCCGGTTCCTTCTTTGATTGTCCTGTTTATGAGTATGGATATAGGGTATGCAAGATAGAAAAGAAAATACAAATTCAGTAATAAAAACTGAACCTGAATTCACCTGGGACACATTTTGCTTCTTGATGTCTGTTCCACAGCATTCCACAGGACAACTAACTGTATCATATGGATACTGAATGTGATGTTATGTAGAGCTCTGCAAATACAGAATGTTGCTACTACCTGGTCTTAAAGCAAATGTGTGTGCCTGCGTGCATGCGTGTACCACAAGGTGAATAAGAGCTACATGACTGACAAAATTAAATAAATTACATAACTAATAACTGCTTCATCTCATAGTCACATATTGTACTACTGGGAGATACAAAAATGAACTGCAATTGCAGTAATAAAAAATGGACTTGAATGTAACTGGAACACTTCCTTTGTTGATGACTAATTAGCATGATGACTGACCATACCATGGGAACTGAATAATGCTCTTTGCAGTTCTGCAGCTACAAAATGCTGTAAACAAAAGACTGTAGATGGAATTCAGGAAGGCTTACCATAAACAGAAAGCCTTAACATGTCCATGTTTTCCTTTCATGGTAAGCCTTTCCAGTTCTTAAACTATCCTACTACTCAGGTTTCCCATTAACACAGGCTTCATGAAAGACAGTCATATAGGCAAAGTTACATGATAATGCAGCAATCTGGGGGACCAGCTAATGCTAATTAACTATATGCTGCCCCTGGTAATGCAATCCAGCTCCTTCTTTATCCTGTTAAATGATTCAGGAATCATTTGGCTATGTACAATGTCACTGTAGGTGGAAAACTGAACCCCATTAAAAATGGTGGTCTCCTATTTACTCCTATAGAAGCAGTTGAGGTACAGGTAAGTTCAGCCAGGAAGTGGGGGTGACGAAGATATTTGTGTATATAGATGTGGACATCTTTGTGTGCATCTGCATGGGCATGAGTAAAGCTGCTTGACTGTGTGAGTATATATCTTTCTGGGTGATCCATCTGGGGGATTTGGTATGGAATCAGGGGTGTGGATATATGTTTGTTTATATGTGTGTGAGTGTATGCATGTATGGGTATCTGAAAGTGTGCTTGTGTGAGGGTGTTAGTGTAAGGGGGTGCACTGGCAAATGTGATGTATGGGGTGCCAGAGAAGAAAACTACTGTAGTCAGGTCTAACAGCTCTAGTGTTAGCTACAGTGCCATTCAGAGACATGCTAATGAGCTGATATGCAGGGCTTTCTCGTTGTGGCCACAGCTGTCTCTGAATCATATTTTCTCACCATCATGTTAATTAACCTATATGTATCAAACAGCTGCCCAAGTGGTTGGTCGTTTTCTGAATTTCAGTGTGTGTGTGTGTGTGTGTGTGTGTGTGTGTGTGTGTGTGTGTGTGTGTGTGTGTGTGTGTGTGTGTGTATTTGACTCATACAGATAGAGTCACTCTAAGCAGATTAATTATTCTTTTCATTTTTCCAGTCATCGCATATTTCTTCTATTGCTTACACCTTTCTAGTCATTATTTATTTATTTATTTATTTAGTGACGGAGGGGACAAGACACTTGTGATTTATTCTCTGATAAGAGAGCACCCTTGGTTTTGAAGCACATGGTGTAAGCACCAGGACCATGCTCTTTTCAGGGAATGAATCACTCCTTCTGGTATTTATTTTTATTATATAACTTTATCCAGCAGAACAAGGTGAAATATACTTCAAAAAATTTATTTTTGTAAGGGGTTTCTGACCTAGCTTATAATAGATGTCATATGCCCTAAAGCATCTAATCTGGGTAGACCTATTGTTTCCTTACTTTCTATTCAGTATTAGATGTCTAAAATGAATGCACTGCTCCCTGGCGCTATACACTTTGTGAGCTAAGTGCAAGCATTAAGAGCTGCAAGACCAAGTATTGTTTTAAAAAGTAGCCCATGGTTACGACATCATAATGGCTTAAGGACTGTTCTCTACATAATTAGTTTAAACTTTTCTTCACCATGTCTGATGGCAAGCACTTAAATCCAGGAAATAATGAACTTTACTAGGTTCCCTTCACCCTGCTTGCTAACCATAAAGTCTCCCTGTACTGAACTTGAGCCCATTTGTTCTCTCATTGGTGGGATCCCAAAAAAAAAAACAGGGGAAACAGCTGTCATCCAGGTAGTCATGACACTTGCTTGTGCCCTTCGGTGGCATCCTAACCATAAGAGCATTTATGATGGTCTTAATCCCACCCTAAGTTAGAGGGATAAGTGATCTGAATCATCAAGAAGGCCCACAGGCTACCACCTATCGATGGCTTGATGAGTCAAAAGCTTGCCCCAGCCACTCATTTGCATCACTGCCCCTTTTCTGATGGTATGTGACAGCACATGACCATCTTAACCTACCCTCCCTCAAGGGGAGATCCATCAAGCACCAGAGCTACGAATCAAACTCAGGTCTCCTAGACTGTAGTCAGAACTTTATCTCTCTGTGCCACTGTAGCTGCCCAACCGTAATCTTTTGACTTTTTTATTGATCTAACAAATGACTAGAATTCTCATCTCAAATTTGTCACTGTAGTTTGTTCTGTCTGACTAAAATAACGTTTAATAAAATAGCATATTTTGGTAACAGTTTTGCATATTACATCCATTTTCAACATGGTTTCATAAGCCACAGCAATGACAGTGAAAGTAGTAACTCTGTTCTCTGTACTAAGACAGCAGATAGACCAACCTTTTTGTGAAGTGAGTCATTATTTAACAGTAGCAATATATTTTTACTGGTAGCACCTAAACATAATGCGTGTGTGTAAATGTGCAAAGGGAACATGTTCAGTTTATCAGGAAGGGGAAGGACGGATGCTGTGGATTAGGGAGCGTAAGGCAGAGGAGAAGGAGGTTGGGGCCATCCATTATACTGTGGCTAACTATTGAAAGTAAATGGTGTTAAAGTGTAGTGTGTGCAACACTGGAAAAAACAGAATGAGGATAGAAAGAGCTATAACTGAAAACAGACTTAAACGGAAACTAACAAAAGCAGCAAGTAAGGGGGCTGACACTGGAAATCAGATGAAGTGGCGAGATTGTTGAAAATTGAAAAATAAAAGTTGTTGAAAGGTGGGGCTAACAGAGGAGGGAAGATGAAGATCAGGAGGCATTCTGAAAATGTGGAATGCACCACTGTTGTCTAAAGAAGACAAAGACAGAAGTTTCAGAGGCTAAAAATGAGTCTGGTCTCAAGCAAGAGAAATTGCTTAGGTTTAGAAAGAAGAGGAAAAAGAAGGTAGTTGAAGGCTGGTTGAGCTGAAGGTGTGCAATTGGCGAGGAGTGGATAGTGGATTGATGGTATGAAACTCCAGACAGGCTTAAGAAAGTTATAATGAAGGCAGAGAGTCTGACATGTTAGAGAAGGTACTGATAATATACAGTATAGTGGGGATGTGCAGAAACAGTATTGTGGGAGTTGTGTACATTAGGAGGAGGAAGTAGACTGTGGCTGGTCAGTCACAGCATATCAGGTCTACAGTATTTGTTTGTTTGGGGTAAAATGGAAGGAGCAAAAGCCTGGAAGCTGTTGGGTAGGTAAACAGTCAAACATGAGGAAAATTGAGGAGCTAGTTCAGACAAACAGATTTAGGTAGCCTTAGGAGAGAAACGATATAATGTGTTCCATAAATATTACAGATAAGGATAAAAATGGAGAGATAGTGGTATGATAGACAGCAATACAGTAAGGTGGCATGCGAACACGCACGCTCGTGTGTGTGTGTGTGTGTGTGTGTGTGTGTGTGTGTGTGTGTGTGTGTGTGTGTGTGTGTGTGTGTGTATGCGCACATGCATACATACCTACATATGCATCCTGCAATGGACTGGCTTCTTGTTCAGAATTGGTTCTCTTGTTTTATGCCTGTTGCTTGCAGCAATAGACTCCTGCTCTCCTGTGACTGTGAAATAGACTCCTGCTCCCCTTTGACCCTGAAATTATAAATTAGGTGTATAGAGTACAAAGGAATCATAGTCAGACATCCTACATGAGGACATAAGGAAATAAGGGGGCATAAAGAAAGTATGTCCTACAAGGTTATCATTTATGACAGACTGCAACCCCTTTATTCCATGAATTATAGATATTGTAGTGAATCAAACTCTTTTAAAGACTTATAGTGATTTGTTTGTTCATTCTAATGTTTGTTTACACTGATTTCAAATATCTTAGCAAAAGCTGTGATGAATTATGTAAAGGTAAAGTAACTTTGTTTTTAGCGAATAGTGTGGGCCAGCTCAAAGCTTTCAAAGAATATAACTCCATTAAGTTGTAGTACTGTGCTTATTATATCACTGTAGCACCTATCCTGTTTCACATTCACTGATAGCCTTCCCTTGCTGATTCCTCAGTCCAATGCTGGTATGAATGCTGTATATAGTGACTGGCTGCAGCTGTACATAGTAGGATCCCACAGACAGACAGAACTCCTTTGGACTGGGACATAATCTGTCATGCCATGTAACTCAGAGGCAGCCTTCTGTATCTGTAGTGTTCTGCCAAGTGTCAAACATTGCACTGGACCCTGCATAATTAGTACACTGATTAGTCAGTCTACAAAGTACTGTGCATCCACGGATGAAGTGATTCAAGCGTAGTATTATATGCTATGCCAGAATATCACAAGAATGGGCAGAGTCAGAGAATTCAGTGCTTCACTTAACACATATTAGTAATGTATCCCTCTGTCTTCTATACATCTTGAGATGATGCTCACAGTAAATAAACTGTGTGCCTTTTAATAATACATACTTTTCCTAAATGTTGATATTTTCTAATAAAGTATGGCTTGCAGCACTGGAGAGAACCACTAGATGCTTGCCATGTTCATACCTTAATTTCCTTTAGCTCTAAAGTGGTATAGCAGAACACAACCCTCCCAGAGATTCATTATGAGGTGACCCTTGACCTAGACGTATTTGCTACCCCTCCCCCCATTTAACATCCACAGGTAAAACTGAAATATATATAAAGCATCACAAACCCAAAATGCTTCAGATACAGAACTACTTTCAGTCATACAACAAAAACATCAAATTTATGTAAAAAGTTTCTATGTTTTAATCAAATTCATGCTGGTACTCTTTAATAAAGAAAGACAATCTATAGATGCATTTCATTGCCGGGAAAGTCGATAGTCTCTCTTCTCATTCCTACATTATTGGCTGTCTCCGGGGTATAGAGAAGCAGATGTGCATTCAGCTCTTAAAGAGCGATAGAGAGGTGCTGCCCTTCAACTACACAAAGGAGTAGCATTGATTTTTCAATTTAGCTGTCATTACTCCTTCTCTTAATATATTTAACATAGTGACTCAGAAGACAGTCCTGAATTGGATTTCTCCCAGTTTTGCTGTCCACAGACAAAGACAGACTAATAAATTAAAGCCCTTTTTCTAGTTTTATTAAAACTGCAACGAAAAAAAAACACTGGAAGCAGTACAGAAAGTATTTTCATTAAAAAATGAATATAGGCCTGCTGAATGAAATAAGTGGGTTGGTGTGAACAGCAAACTGACGTACTGTTATGCCACTGGCTGTAAGGTCATTCACAAGATACTCTAGAACTTTAACCTGCTTACTCTGACTGAGAAGATGAATTAGGGTATGAATGTATCCCTTTACAATTGATTTTTAGTGATGTTAGACTGTTACACATTTAACCACTTTTAGTAAAGGGGTAAGCAGTATGCCGAGGTATGCATCTGAAAGTAAAGCAACAGTGGTAGAGAATTTGCTTCCCAAAATGAGGGTATTAGTCACAGACAGTAATTAAATCGTAAGCTAGTGAATTGCCAGTGTTCCTGCTCTGTGTTATAAGTTGCATTCAGTGTTCGGAGATACTGGTGTACTCAAATGGTTGGTGCAACAATTACTGTTATCTGACTTTTTAATCAATACAGAAGGCCTATGTAGTTTTACTTCTTTTTATTCTTTTCTTGAAAAAAAGGGAACAGACTCAGATGAAAAGAGGTATGAATGTCCAGATAGAGATATTGTCGGTAACTTTTCATGAAGAAAAGCTTACTGAATAACCAAGAAAATGTCTGTTGTAGATTTTTTATTTGAACAATCACAAAAATAGACAGATGTTACTTTGGATTTACTTATCATATGTACCGCGATAAATACAGAAGCACAAGGCCTGCCATCTTTCGCAGTAATATAGCCTTTCCTAATAACATAACACCAACATTGATGATGTATTGCTGTGCTTATTTTGTAGCTGAAGTTGTCCTTCCTTATTATTGTTGCAGTATTCCTTACTAAAGTGATATCCTACTGAGGATAGCCATATGTTCATCCAGCATACCAAAGGCTTAGGCCCTTCCAGGTGCTATATATCAGACGTATGTCCTACATCCAAGATGTACATAAGTGATATACAAGCAATTAATCCTCAGAACTTCTCTGCCTCCATTCCAAACTCTACTTTTTTGAATTCAGTCTGTGAAGTTGTTTGTTGAGTTGTCTCAGCTACCAAGCCTATAGCAGATAAATACCCGACCGGGGACCTTTCCTTCTTTCATTTTGATGGACCTTCTCTTCAGGAAATGTTTACAGTTCTCTGTTTCTTCCTCACATTATCAGTTGTATGCTTTGCCTTTTGGTCTTTCTACAGCTCGAAGAGACTTTACCAAATGTATGGCACTGGTCATAGCATACTGCAGAATCCATGGTATCCAGATTTTTCCCTGTCTGAATGACATTCTCATTCATGCTCTTTCTCAGTGGCTTCTTCTGCAAAATATCTTCTTTACTATGCTTCTGCTTCATAATGTGCAGTTCATCCTCAATCTCAAAATGTTTATGCTGATGACTTCACAAGATCAAGTTATCCTGGGTTTCAGGATTTGGACCCTGCCTATGATGGCTTTTCTTCTTCCTCTCAAGGTCGCCTTTTTGAGAGCTTTCTTCCACTCCTATCTTCCTTTACAAGTGGTGTCTGCTAGGGAGTTTCTGTGGACTCTGGGGTACATGGCTTCCACCATTCCTATGGTTCCTTTTGGCAGACTCCACATGAAAAAGCTTCAGTGGTACCTAAAGACAGTTTGGCTTCAGCATTTCCATCCTCTGCAGTTTCCCTTTCCTCTCATGCCTTATCTCAGTCAGGAATTCCTGTGGTGAATTTATCAGATATCTCTAAATCCAGGCCTGCCTTTTTGAGCTCCTTCAACCACTCAGAAACTGTAGACAGGTGCTGCAGATTTGGGTTGGGTAGCCTCTTCCAACAACATCAGGGTCCAATGAGTTTGGTTCTCCAAGTACAGAACCATATAGGTTCATAGGTTGGTACTGGGCTATCTGCCCGTAGGCATATATTAGCCCAGCCATGTTGTGCGGTATTCACCACCCCTTTAGTAGTTCTCTAGACCCTTGTACTAGCAGCTAGTACCCTTGGCCCCTATCTAGTAGTGCTGTTGGTGTGATCCCCGGTGTGAACTTTCTGTTACCCATCCACTCATCAAGGATCCTCTTGAAGAGTGATAGTGAGGGGCTCTGTCTTATGTAGATCAGGACCCTGTTCCATAGTAAGGGAAGTCTCTGCAAAGGGAATCTATCCCTCCAGCATGTTCTATTAATTGTTGTGTTGAGGTTTATATCCCTAGAGAGTGTAGCTCGAGTAGATTTGGTTTTGCTAAGATGGAGCATGTTCAACAATTCTGGGTTGGACATGGCTTTGTACGTTAGACAGAGATCGCCTCTGAGAAAGTGGTATGCAACAGAGAACAGTCTTAGCTTTTTCAATCGTGCTGCATAGGGCAACTGTTTGAGGCTAGTAATCCTGTTGGTTAGGTACCTTTGTGGTCTCCCCAGCTGCTGGAGATGTCTAGCCAGGTACATTCCAATTGGTGCATTGTATTCAATAATGGGTCTGATGAGGGAAGAGTAGAGGGGCACCATTACATTCTTAGATCTTGATGCAAACCCTTTTGTGATCATATGGATCACATAGAAGTATTTTCTAACCACTTTGGCAACATGGTTATCAAAGGAAAGCTGACTATCTACTTGGGTCCCTAGATCCCTTATTTCTTCTTCAGATTTCAGGGGTTTACCTCCTATGTTGTAGTTTGCGGGTACTCTGTTTTTTCCAAAGGGGATTGCTACGCATTTTTTTGCATTTAGCTTGAGACCATGGCTTTGACACCATGCATCAGTCTCATTTGGGCCCTTCTGGAGGATCTCCATGTCGGCCGGAGACTCTATTATAGCACCCAGTTTGCAGTCGTCCGCAAACTTAGTCAGCCACAGCCCTTCCGTGCTTGCCTGTACTTCTGAGAAGTATATGCCAAACAGGAGGGGCCCCAGGACAGAGCCCTGAGGCACACCACTCATTACTGGTCTGGATTCGGACATAGATCCCACTACTCTTACTTTATGGGATCTGTCTGAGAGCCAGTTTGCAATTCATCTTGTGACATAAGGGTTTATGCCCAGGCTGGTGAGCTTATCAATAATACCTGAATGGGGAATGGTGCCAAATGCTTTAGCAAGGTCAAGGTAAGCAGTGTGTACCTCCTTTCCCTTATCTATAGCCTGAGTAACTGTCTCAAAGAAATCCACCAGGTTCAGGAGGCATGATCTGCCCTTGACGAAGCTGAACTGTGTGGGGTCCAGTGACTGGAGGTTCCCAATCTCTCCATTTATGAGTTCCATAATGATTCGCTCCATAGCCTTACAGATCAGACTGGTCAGGCTTATTGATCGGTAGTTCCCAGGGTCAGTTGTGGCCCCACCCTTGTGTAGCAGGACCACCATTGCTGTGTGCCATTCTATGGGCACATATCCTGTGGAGAGGCTGAGACTGAACAAGTTATTAAGATGCGGGGTTAATTCCTTTTGGAGCTCGCGTATGACACAGCCTGGGACACCATCTGGTCCCATGGAGGCAGTGTTTTTAGCTTTAGATAGAGCCTTGTTAACCAACATATCGGTAATAATTGGACTTACACAATCCCCTAGAATGGTAATAGGCCCTGTAGGTGGGGGGGGGGGATTTGCACTGAACCTGTCAGCCAAGATTTTGGCAATGTCAGAAGGGTCAGTGTATTTTGTTCCATTTTGTACTAGCTCAGAACAGACCTGAGCATTGCCATTTAGCTTTTTGACGTAGCCATAGAAGGCCTTATGGTTATCCTTAGCATACTTGGCAACTTTCTTTTCAAAATTAGCTTTAGTTGACTTGATGAGGTCCCTCAATTTCTTACTAATGCTGTTCAGGGATGATTTTTCTACTTGAGATTTGGCCTTTTTTTGTATACGTCTCCTCCTTTTATTGTAAAGTTTGCTGATGGCTGGGGTCCACCAGACTTGCTTGAGGAAGGAAGTAGTTCTGTCAATATTACCAGACTGTTAGTTGATTTCAAACCTTTTTGAGAAAATTGAACCTTTGTTACCTACTGCATGATTTAAATGTGAAATCAGGCAAAGCAACAGGTATGCATTACACCTCAATGAGGGTAATAAAAGTGACATACACCTGCTGCAGTTTGATGACTGCTAAACAACAGTCACTGGTTTCTTGAGGCAGTACTTGTTTCAGAAGATGTATAGCTATTTGCTGAAATAGCTTTATTTTATTTTACACAGTTGATCATGCTGCTCTGAATGGAAATACCTGTAAACTATGTTCTCTATTATCTGTTAACTGTGTTTTATGATGTACATTTTATGCATTTGCGTTTCCTTACTGTATGAATTTTATACATTTATTTTACTTTTAACATTATGTAACCATTATTGTATTGCTTACGGAGCTTTTCTCCCCGGGCCACCACTGAAAATGGGCACTTCCCCGGTAATCAAACTGAAAATAAATAAATAAATAATTGCAAAACTAGTATTGCTATGGCTTATGCTTGTGTTTGTGTGTGTTGCAGTGTAAGAGTAACAAGCTGTCTATAATTCATTTCACTTTCTAGCACAAACATCATCACCACTGCTATTATGCGTGTGTGCTGGGGGATGGTTACAGATTATTTAAAAGTAACAAGCTGGCCATATTTTCTTTCACTTACCATCACTAACAGACATTAAACATGATATGTGGCTGTATTTGGTGGTTTGCCAGGGCACATACATCTTGGTAGCAGTAAAAAATGAAGTTAGTAAGGCGTAAATATAACCGTGCTGTTCTTTTAATCTTTTTGATTTTGAGTTACCTCTGCTTTCTGGCAGCTTATGGTACTGGCTGCCTGGCTACAGTGCCCCATAAATAAAGAAAAAAAAGCAATTTTTATTTACTTTTTTCCAATTACTTTTGTAATGCAACTTTTTAGCATTACATTAACTTCTACTTTTACCTATAGCATAACTATGCATATGCACATAGTTACCAAACTTTCTGTGGTACATTGAGGAAAAGAATGGAAATCTGTTTCCTCTGCTTGCTGGGCTATTTTCAGAACAGCCTGGCACTACGTCTTCTCTTGATTGGAAATAAGGTGATCACTCATTATTATAGGACTTCCTGCCTTCTGCAGAAGGTAAAAACCTCAGAAAAATGGCTGATTGCAATGAGGTGTAAGGCAACAAGGAGCCATTTCTATTGGTTCAGACAGTGACTGGTTCAGACTGTGGCAGGCTGAGGCTGAAAGTAAAAGAAGTTCATAATCAACTACTGCCAAAATGAAAGTGCAGGAGAATTTTTTTTCTAAAATATTTTTATTAAAAGTTTGAAGATAAAAACCAATTTACAAAAAAGTAAACTTTTAGAACAAAATACAATGCAGAAATATGAATAATCACAATAAAAAATAAGTAAAATTATGACTATTTACAATATATACAAGCTTCAGACCACAAGGTAGTAATTGAAACTGAGAAAAATCCTAACAGCAGTCCAAATAATTAAGAAAATGAAGACGATGATTCCATAATGGCCAAAACGTTTGTCCAAGGATTATTTCTTAGTTTGTTTGGATACATTTCCCATTCTTCTACTTTGATTTCTTTAATTGCAACTTCCTTTAAGCGAGTGAAAAATCTTCAAATTTTGTTTCCTAAGAAGATTTTCAGTTCTTAGTAATAGTTTTCCCAGCCACATCAAGTATAGTCCAAGTTAAATAAGAACAGTCTTTCTTTTGCTTATCTATTCCTAGAATATTAAAAAGAAGCATTTCTTTTGTTAAAATAAATGCATCATTCCACAGTACTTTAAAAAAATCTTGGATTTTAACGAAGACGTTTTGAACCATGTGACAATCAAAAAATATATGTGACCAGTTAGCTTTAGTTTGTTTATTAGATCTCCAACATTTAGAGACATTTTCGTTTGACATCTTTGAAACTCTAGCAGGTGTTATAAATTATCTAAATAAGTATTTCCAAGTAAATATACTCCAATAAAGGGTCTAAGGTGTATTTTAATAGATGAAGTAATTTGGCTTTTATTTTGATCAGTGAAAGCTATAGAAAATTATTTAGTTAAAAACATTCCAAAAACTTTTATCTACGTTTGAATAATCCTTGGCTAACATTTGAAATATGTTCCAAAGTAAATCATTAAATTCTCGATGTTCATAAGTAATTTTAAATAGTATCGGTAGCCATTCAGAAATTTCAACTAAATCAGAATTAGATAAAATAGAAAACTTAGTCCAGAATGATGTTAAAACTAATTGTAGATAATTCAGTTCATTGTTGTTTATATTAAAATTTAAGCAAATAGTTTCAGCAGATTTATATGTAAGTCCTTCAAAACATTGGAACCCATAATAAAGATGTTTATTATTCCAAGAGATAAAAATATGAATATGTAGTTTATTCATAAAACCTTTAGTTAATGAAAAGGGAATTAAAGATTCAAACCAAAATCTGTAATCTGAGTTAGCATTATTCTTTTCAAAAAATGTAAGATTGAGTTTAAGTAAGTTGAGACAGATGGTGTAATTGAAGGTAGTTGAATATAATTATATTACTAAACATGCATGTGACACTTATATAGAATGTAGGAAGGTAAGTATGTGTAAATCTTTTATTTTAAGTGTGTGTGTGTGTGTGTGTGTGTGTGTGTGTGTGTGTGTGTGTGTGTGTGTGTGTGTGTGTGTGTGTGTGTGTGTGTGTGTGTGTGTCCATGAAGTGGCTATACTGACCACATACTGAGGCAATCAGTGGATGACAGTTACTGACACCATCTGTTCTTTGATCACCTCTGATGGTGATTGACCTGTTGTAACACTGCCTCACATCCTCCCAAATAGCCCCACCTATTCATTTGTTTCCTGCTCCTCCCCCCCCACACACACACCTGCTTTGAAGTCATCAGCCACCATGGCTGCTCTTACTATAAGTTTGTTTTTGAAAGCTGCTGCTAGTCTCATCTCATCTGCCCATGGTAGCGAGCCATAAAAGATCAAACTAGGAAGGCCATCCCCTAGATTACTTAAAACCTGAGTTAACTTTTCTTTCCCATTTTCCTACTTACATAGTGTTGCAATATGTACAAATGTTAGCCACCTTTTTTCCATCCTTCCTTTACAATCTGCAATATCTAGGACATGGCTACCAATTACTGGATAGCTTACAATCCACGTTGCAGGAATCAGCTGGGGATTAGTGCTTCTTTCTTGTTCCTAGTGAATGGAGTATCAAGGGGACATTATTTCCTAGAATTCCTTAAGACTACCAATTACTGGAAAGCCTGATAGCTGCTTCTTAAGAGCCAGTTTGGAGTTAGTGTTACTGTTTTGCTCCTGCTGACAGAAGGATCAGAGGAACATTGATTCCAGACTGACTCTGACTGGCAGTGTAAGTAATACTTCCCTGATTGGTTTGTTTGCAAGTTTAGTGGAAACCAGAGCCAAATCATGGTAAAAAGAGGCCTAAGCAGGGTAATGGATCAGTACCTCTCTGGCAGCAACCTGCCAGCCATTCAAGTGTCTCATTACTTGACTAGTTCTCCCTAGTTACCATAAACATTTTCAAACCTGTCGGTGTACATACTATTTTCTTCTTTACTTCTACAATGATTCAAGATATTTAAAACTTTTATTTCAAATTTTATAGCACAAACACTGATAGCCATTTGCTAAACAAAACAATACACCCTTACAATGAAAACAGAATTAACATGAACAGTAGCCTCCTCTGTCCTTGAATCTCCCATTCATTTAAACAGCATTGAAACCTACATTCAAGGAAAATGCATCTGGCCAGTGGCAGATTAAGTTTACCTTTGGTCTGTTTTCAAATCATAAGCCCCTTACACACATTTTTTGGACCATGCATACATGCATGCTTGTGTTCATTATCTTGACCATATTAAATTATTTTCATAGGTTCATAGGTTCATAGGTTCATACTAGGCTATCTGCCCAAGGGCATTTATAAGCCTAGCCCATAGTTATGTTTGAATAAAAACTATGCCTATCATTTTCTGTGCCTCTGTCAAGCAGTGACACTGAAGTAATCCATCCATTGGTCAAGATTCCTCTTGAACAAGGCCAGCGTGCTCTGCCTCACATGTTTTGTTCCACAGCATAGGGAGTCTCTGGGTGATGAATCTGTCCCTCCAGCACGTTCTATTTATAACCGTGTCAAGGTTTAAGTCTTGTGGTTCTGAGGGATCTAGATTTTTTGAGGTGAAGCATATTCATCAAATCTGGGTTTGACATGGCCTTATATGTCAGGCACAGGTCACCTCTGAGCAAGCGGTATGAGACTGAATAAAGCTGGAGTTCTTTCAGTCGGGCAGCATAAGACATATTTTTG
Organism: Protopterus annectens; assembly: GCF_019279795.1. Lineage (NCBI taxonomy): Eukaryota > Metazoa > Chordata > Ceratodontiformes > Protopteridae > Protopterus > Protopterus annectens. The sequence continues at coordinate 1,092,137,637 of NC_056743.1, read as the reverse complement.
AGACCCTTTATCCTTTTGGTGAGGAACTTTTGGGGCCTTTCAAGCTGCATCAGGTGTCTGGTCAGATACATTCGAACGGGCATTGTACTCAATCATAGGTCTAATGAGTGATGAGTACAGGGGACAATGACCTCCCTTGATCTAGATGTGAATCCCTTCATGATCAGGTGGGCGATATAGAAGGTTTTCCTAACTACTTTAGCAACATGAGTGTCAAACGAAGACTACTGTCAACTTGGGTCCCCAGATCCCTGATGACTTTTCTGTGCTCAGTGGATTGTCACCTATATGGTAGCTAGGGGTAACCTTGTTTTTCCCGAAGGGTATGACTATGCATTTTTGGCGTTTAACTTCAGGCCATGGCTCTGGCACCAGTTATCCGTTTCTGTGAGGCCCTTCTGGAGGATATCTGTGTCAGATGTGGTTTGCAGTCATCTGCAAACTTTGTCAGCCATAACCCTCCTGTGTTTGCTTGTACTTCAGAAAAGTAGATGCCAGTGGACCCAGGACTGAGCCCTGTGGGACACCACTTGTGACAGGCTTTGAGTCTGACATGGCTCCAGCAACTCTGACCCTGTGGGTTCTAGCCAGTTTGCAACCCATCTTGTGATGTATGGGTTTACATTCAAGCTGATGAGTTTTTCGATGATACCTGAGTGGGGTATTGTGTGAAGGCCTTTGCCAGGTCGAGGTAGGCTGTATGGACTGCCTTTCCCTCATCAATGGCCTTGGTGACTGTCTCAAAAGTCAACCAAGTTTAAGAGGCAGGATCTGCCTTTGACAAAGCCAAACTGGGTTGGATCCAAAGTCTGCAAGTTCCCTATGTCTTTATTTATGAGTTCCATTATGATCCTCTCCATGGCTTTGCAGATAAGGCTTGTCAAGCTAATGTAATTTCCAGGGTCTGTGGAGGCACCGCCTTATGAAGTGGGACCACAGTATCCTGAGGTGAGGCTAAGATTAAACAGCTGTCCTAACTGTGGGTTTAATTCCTCGTTGAGTTCATGAAGCACACAGCCGGGGACACCATCCGGTCCCATGGATGCTGTGTTTTTGCCTTAGTGAGGGCAGTTCTCACCTGGGCGTTGGAGATGTTTGGGGGCTACAATCCTCTGGAATAGATATCTCTCCTTTTGGGGGGGAGAAGTTTGCACTGAACCTGTCAGCCAGTATGTTAGCAATGTGTGTAGGTTCAGTAATTTTCACATCATTTTGAACTAATTCTGAGCATATCTGGGAGTTTCCTCCTAGGTTTCTAACATAGCTAAAGAAGGCCTTATGATTGTCTTTAGAGTCCTTGGCGATTTTTCTCTCAAAATTTGCCTTGGATGATTTTATGAGAGCTCTTAGTTTTTGCTTATAATGATCAAAGGTGTCTTACCTTTCAAGGATTTTGCTCTATCTTGTAGTAGCTTCCTCCTTTTGTTGTAGAGCCTGTTTATGGCTGGGGTCCACCAGACTGGACGCTTGCCTTTGGTACAGAGAGTCTTAGTTTTGTTTGGGATTGCCTGATCCATGCAGTCCTGTAGGTGCTGGTAGAAGGCATTTGTAAGTGATTCAGCGGTTTGAGTAATGTTTACCACTGGCTCAGGGGCCTTAAAGGAGACCACACTAGTTTTTAGAAGTGTGAAATCGGCTTTTGAGAAGTTTTTCACTGTGGTCTTTTTGTTTCAGGTGGATGAGGACCTCCAGCGAGATTAGTTTATGATCTGATCTCACCAGTGAGGGGTATACTTCGGTGTTGAACATTTTGATCCCATGTTCGTGATGATGAGATCAAGTATGTTTTCACCTCTTGTGGGGATGGTGACTAGTTGTTCCATGGCATTTGAGTTTATGAACTCCAGGAATCTTTGGGTTAGAGTGTTCGGGCTTGAGTAGTGTTCCCAGTCTATATTAGGGTAGTTGAAGTCACCTAGTATGATGGTGTTTGCCTCCAATGTTTCCAGGAAGGCCATGTGAGGTTCCTGAGTTTGAGAGGGTGGCCTGTAACATGCTCCTTGTATAAATACAGCACCACTTGCTAGTGTGTGTTTTAAATATTTCCATTAAGCAATGAAACAAAATATATGAGCCAACAATGACAAAACTTTCCATTAGAGAGCATTTCAACCATAAAAGGACACTCAAATGTCTGTTATTTCAATCCACCAATATCAATCAATATACACAATCTTTGAATAATTCCACATTAAAATATATTTATAACTAAATAAGAGGTTGCTGCTGACAAACAACTTTGCATTTCAGTGTTTCATGTACAGATTCAGTGCCTGTTGCCCTTGAAGAATAAACTGCCCATGTTACATTAAAAAATTGGTAAGCTGGTAATATTGTAATAGGGAATGGCTTTCAAAACAGCAACAGGTTCATAATCACTAGACACCTCATCCATAGGAGGACACACTCAGGAGTGCAGCACCCCCATCCCCCTTAAAGGGGGCACTGCAATATCAGCACTCCATCTACATGGTGTGGAAGTAGAACCCACAGCCTTCAGCACCAAAAGCAAGTATGCTACCTGTTGTGCTACTAACACTGCTTTAAACAAATTATAGCAGAAACACTGATGATGGCCATTTGCCAAACAAAACAGCTGTACACTGAAAACAAACTTAGAATGAGCAATACCAAACTTCTTTTCCCTTTAAACTCAACATTCCTTGAAAATGTAGAGAAAGTCAACATTCCTTAAAATGAACAGAAAGTCAACATAGCTTGAAAAGTCACAGAAACTGAACATTCTTTGAAAATGCTGATAAACTCAACAATCTTTGAAAATGCACTGAAACTCGACAGTCTTTGAAATGCAATTGCTGAAGACAGTGACAGCTGATGTAGACAATTCAGGCTCTAGAATCTTGTATTCAAGGTACAGGATTTTCAGCCTAAATGAGTTAACCAACCTGCCACCCCTAACTGGAACATGTCACACATACACATACACACACACGTCTAGCCTGTTTTCTGCATTCATCCGGAATGGCAGATCCATACTATTCTCTTAAAAATCACATGCTCTGACTCCAGTCCAACGTTTAAATGTCATACTGCAGATGCTAATAAGAAATGTAATGCATGCAGACTGTGTTTTTAAAGAAGAAATGTAAGTTTTGTGGCAGCCCCTGGCCACTTGGCTTCCTCCCCATCAGATGGGCCATTCAAGCGAGTGGGCCCTAAGCGACTGCCTAGGTTGCCTAATGCTGGATCCAGCTCTGGTGGAAACTACTTCAGTTTCAGTTCTGAATCATCGTGCAGCTTATCTTGCTCTTGTGCTGAGCTGCTGAATGTGTTAGTGAGGGCATCTACCAGGAGAAGGCTACAACAAACCTATAGACTCCTACAACATCTAAGATAATACTGCTGATCGCAGAACAGCCTGAGATTTGCTTCCCAGGAACCTGTGTGGGATTAGTAGTACTATTGTTCTACGTCTGGTATTATAAGGAGCAAAGTGACATTAATTCCTAGCTGTTTGAAGTTGTGGTGAGACCAGAATTAATAATAGCCAAGAATACCAAAAGGTAAATTCTGTCTTTTCACTAAGTTCTGATAGATATGCTATGCTCTAAACTAACTTCAGAGTATCACCATAAAAACTTCATCCATAAATTTTTAGGGTCTACTATTGCAGTTCCACAAATACTACAGAAACTGGCAGCATGGCTCAGCAGTCTGTTCTCACTGCATCTGTGCTCTAAGGCAGTGTAGCAACTTGCTTTATGCTTAACAAATGTCAAATGCTGCTACCAATTAATAGTACAAAAGATGTACATATTTAAAAAAACACAAATGCAAACATCTTGCATCAGTACACTAGTAGTAAGCATCATGCCTCCACTCCCTCACATCATCACAGAACACTATCACTCTATTAGACCAATAACTTATGTTGAGACTGTGAAGAAAAATTTGCCAAAACCTCCTAGAACACACTCTAAATTATCCCAGCGACAAGCACACAGGGCAACACCTGCTACTTCTCCATTCACACATAATGCAACTCCACACAACTCACCCAAGAGTCATCAGGAAGCAGGCTTAAGCCCATAATGCCCACTAAGTCTGCTTCCACACAAGAAAATGTTTTAGTCAGAGGAGACTCTACAGTTAGGCATACAGATTGCTCCACCCAGATGGACATGCAAAGAGACATGATGGACCTTACCATGCACATGTTAGAAGCAGGAGAGATACAGATCTTCAGCAGTATAGTGCCTTCAAGAAGAATGATGCCTGGATACCAAAACAAGATAATTGGTTAACAATTGGCTACATAATTGAACTCATTCTAAGGGGGGAGTCAGTTTGGGATTTAATGGTAGATAAAACATCCTATTTTACCAGGTATGGCTTACACTTCCATAACAGGGTTTCATCATACAGCATGAACCTTTGCTGCCTCCATAATGCCATTTTTAAGCAGAATCCCTCTACTGGATATTAATGTATAACAGACTCAGATTTAAATCTGGCCAACATCACAGTGCCACTACCTATTGCTAGGAGACTAAACAGAAAGGTGCCAGAACTTGAGGCAATCATGTACCTCAAACCCATTCATATCTGTATAGTTACTGAGACAAGGTTTTAATGCAATGGCAGCACTCCCTCTATACCAAGTTTTAACACCTATCAAGCATTTAGACTCCTAGGTAGCAGTTGTACGGTATCTGTATTCATTAAAAACACCATTACCCCACATCAAATTAGCCATGAGCCTAACTTGGAGCTCTTGGAGATTCAAATCACCCTTACCAAATCCAAAAATTACTTAACTGTTAGTGACAGATTCCCATCAATATCTCTCAAAAATGAAGGAGCTCCCCTTAACATCATTGAAGCATTAAATATCAAGCCAAATGCCCACTTGCTAGGGGGACTTCAATTACCCAAGGATTGACTGGCACATTTACAATTCTAAAAATATTTATGCTTAGTGTTTCCTAAACTTTTGTATTACCAGTGTGCTGGAGCAAATTGTAAACCTACCCACTAGAGGCTCTAACATCACTGACCTAGTCATGACCAGCCAAGTCTGTACCCCACCCCACATGTCCTCATTTCCAATATGGAATCTGACCACAAATTGGTCATCTCTGTCAGGACTGGTTTTACAACCCAATCAACAAATGCAACCATGTTTAGGAACTTCTCCAGACTAACGCAAAAACTTAGCACACTTAAAAATAACTGGGATGGAAAAAAACATTCTTCAAAAATGCACACAAATTTATTTTTGAATTTTTATAAGTGTTTTCAACCTGTGACATGGTCTGCATCAGAATAACTTGGAACAGCAAATCCCATACTTTAAATGCACTACAAATCAATTATGTGTTTTAAAGGCAATTACAATGATTTACACTTATTAATTCTTCTGTTCCTTTTCAAAACACATTTATAATTAACTGCACCGTTAAGTCCTGGATGCACATAAGCATTAAGTAAAATCTGTTATTTCATTTCCTTAACATCTAACTCTGCATCGTAATCACTATAAAAATCTTTTGAAATATGATCTTCCCCATAGCAAACCAACTTCAGTTTGTAGACCTAACTGAGAGGGCTGCTACACTCATATCTGACTTTTATCATAACCTATACAGCTGCATAGTAAAGTCGCTACTCAACTGCTCTAAATATAATGGTAAATTCAAGAATAAACCTCTTTGGTGGAACTTGTATAGAAGGAAAACAATGAAAAGTTGCAAGAAACTCCCATCCCCCTACCTCAAGACCACACTGAAACATGCCTTTAAGGAACTTAAAAGCACTATTTAAAGAAGGAAAGCAGGGGGCATTGCCAAGATGGTTAACTGAGAAGAGCAACTGGTGAAAGTTCTGTGACTGAAAACTTTGCTCTGACAGACAATGTCATCAAAAATTTAGAATTTTGAGATACATGATATTTATATTCACTAATGGTCAGAGTAAAGATTTATAACTTGAAGTTCTTCAAGATGAGTAATTTGTCTTTCAGAATTTCATTTGTTTGATTAACAGAGAAGAGACTTCAACATGAGCCACTCAGAAAATGGTACTCAGGATTCTTCTGTTAAAAAAAGATATCCAGTCACTAACATCTAGCATACAGGATGTATTACAAAAAAATGTACAAACTGGATAATAAAATAGAAAGTTTCAAAAAAGAATCCAGAAGATGAAACATTAAGAAATGCTTATGAAACAACAAAGTGCACAAATCAGCAGTATAGAAGAATGGAGAATAACTGAAGGTGGGTCTGAAACTGAATTTCTTTTAAAACAAAACAACTGGCTTATAGATAAAGTTAATGATTTAAAAAATAGACCGAGATGAAACAATATTAGCATTTATGGCATACCTTAAAAATATAAGGGAGACAATATAATAAACTTCTTACCAATCAGGCTTCTTAAAATGTTAAATTGACCTTAATCTTTATTATTTCGGATTGAAAGGGCACATAGATCATTGAAAATACCTTCAAAGAAAGAAAACTCACCACCACATTCAATAATAGTTAACTTTATGTCCAGCATGGAAAAAGGCCAAATATTAAAAACAGCATGTTCCAACCTACCTATTAAATCAGGTGAGTATGTAATCAGATTTGACAATGACTATTCCAGTAAAGCAAAGAGTAAAAGGAAATCCTGCTTGCCACTAATTAAAAAACTTAAAAAACAATATTAAGCTAAACATGTTTCTTTCTGAAGGAATTAAAGTATTAGACACACTAGAAGAGGCAGCTGCATTTGTTAATAAAAATAAAATCATTAGCAACACTGAAGAAATGGACTGGAATGTTGTATCCCTCAAAAGGCAGAGTAAGCTGAATTTGTGGAAAACTGCTTCTAAAGTTAAAAATCACAAAACAAGTGACATTTATTTTCTGATTGCAAGACCTTTATTTTCAGAAACCCTGTAAGTAAAGGGATTATTTAAGAATTTAAGCTTCAAACCATAAGTAAGTATGTGTTTATGTTTCAAACTAAAGCATTTTACATGATAGGGAATATAAATATTTAGTATTGCTATATTTAAAGTGTAAGACAATATATTTCATTTAAAGTAAACATATAAATGCATTTCTAAATGTTAAAGGAATATTTCCTGTATGAGTATGACATTAAATTATAATTAATAGAACTGGTAATGTAAAGCTTATATAAGATAATTTTATTTTTTCAGGTTAAATAAATGACAGATCTAAGTAATGTGCTAATTAAAAATGTTAAAGTGCTAGTTACTGTGTTTTCTTTGTTCTTTTATAACACAATCCTCCCATGGGTTGTTTATGAAGCAATTAGCACTTAAAATAAGCTTGAGATCAAAAGAATGATTTAGCTGTATGAATCTGCTTGATTCTTGTTTGCTTTACTTCCAACCTGCTTCTCAAGCTGTTTTTGATGAACATCTGAGTTCAAGAATTATTCAAAGTGCATCAGTAATGTTTTTGAAAGCAGGAAATGCCTGAATCATAACATATGACAATGAGGAGAAGACATCTGAATTTTTTCAAGTATACATGTGAACCAGGAAACACCACTGAAACTCAAACACCAAACACAAAAATCACCACAGAAGCATCAAGAGCACACCAGACCAAAGTTTATTAATCCACAAGTAAAATACATTTAGCTCTTTCATCCCTGGTAAATGGGACTTCTTCAGAATAAGTAAAAAACTCAAAGCATTCATTTTTATACCTGAAACCTCTCCCCTACATTTGATTGACAAAGACCATCAGCAGAAAAAAAGTAATGCCCACTGCTGTGAGTTTTATTTTATGGCAACACAGTCCAATTGAAGTAAAAGCAAACAATCATTATAAATAGACCATTCTCAGTTAAAAATGACACAGTGGTGCAGCTGTTTGAATTATCACCTCACAGCAACAGGTTCTCTGTTTCGATTCTTGACAGGGGTGCCATCTGTGTGGAGTCTATATGTTCTCCCTGCATTTGTATGGGTTTTCTCCATGTCCTCTGGTTTCCTCCCACATTGCACCTGGAGTATTTCTCCCTGGGCCTCCACTGAAAATTGGCTCATTCCAAGTCAGACTTTCACTGTAAACAAATGTTAAATAAATAAAACAAATACATAAAAATAAATAAAAAGTCAAAGCACAATTTAAACTCATAAATACATGCAAAATAAATAATATAACCATAAAAATTTGCAAATATATAAACAATTAGATGTATGTATAAATATAATATTACATTAAAAACAATTATTGCACTTCCCATTGAAACTTTGTCAGCATATTTGTCCACCTAATATAATATGGCTTCTACAATATTAAGGAATATAAATATGCTTGTTTTTTATGTTAAAAATGATTAATCTATCCTATTAAAATCCAGAATACCTCATCACATTAAAATAAAAATCAAAGAGCTGCCTACTATCTTAATATGCAACTAATAGACACTATTTCATTCAGCTCATCGTGACCTGTAACATTTGTCCTAAGCTACCACTTTAGTTCTTTGACCTCTAATAAGTCTTTCCAGGTTCCCCCACTTTCATCCAGTTTCACATCATCCACTATGTAAAACTTAAAAGTGTGGCCATTGTTTTCACTAATGTGTCTATATAAAGTATCATGTACATATTTCCTTTTGATATTGTAAAGATGTTGATATACCCTTGTTTTAAAAGTTTTCTCACTTTTACCTATATAAAAACTGACACATCCTGTGCACTGGGCCACATATACCACTCGTTTGTTTAAATAGTAATATTTGCATCTGATGTGAATGCCTCCATACCCTTCAATAAAAAAGGTACTACACTCTAACATATAGTGACATTGACTGCATTGTACAGAAACCCTCATACATTAAAAAATACTAATTACAAGGTGTCTTTCCAAAGGGTTTTTAATATTGATGTCCTTCTTATAAATAATTCTCCCAACCGGTCTTGTAATTTTTTATCAATAGAAAATATGTCCCAATTCCTCTGTATTACTCTCTTAATGGATGGAAAATTTGCATTACATGTAGGAATCAAAGCTCTACCTACACTTAACTCATCACCTAGTCAGTACCTTTTAGAAAAAGAGAAGTCTGTTTTACCTAACAAAGGGGGGTATAACCATTCCTGTCTTTTATTAAACACTTCCAGTGCTAAATTCTTAATAAATATTCTGGGCTACCTTCTTTTTTCAAACATGTTTATTAATATATCACTTTCTTTGTAAAAGACTTCATCATCAGATGTCGTCCTGGCTAAATGAACAAGTTGCTCTTTCACTAGAGCCCTTTTTTGAAAGAGGGGGTGCCAACTAGAGAAGTGTAACAGTGTATTGAAGTAAGTGGGTTTTCTAAAAATGGATGACTCAGATCTCCTCAACTCCTTATACTTAGGAATCTTCACATCCAAATATGCCATTTCTATTCCTGAAAAAATGTGTAGTAAATGTAAAGAAATTAGTGGTGCCGTTAATATAAGTGAAGAATTCCATCAGTCTATCCTCAATATCATTCCAAAAAATATATCATCCAAAAAATTCCATAAAAGGTCCAAGATGCTCTATAGAGGTAATTCAAAACATATTCCTGTTTTCAATAGGCCACCACCAGATTGGTAAAAACAGGGACACATGCTGCGCCCATATCCAACCCTGTCTTTTGGCGGAAAATGACCTTCAAAAAAGTTATTCATCAGAATAATCTCCATCATGTCCTTGAGTAGAAAATATCTGCATGATTCATGTGGCTATTTTAACTAAATATTCATAGAACCAGTCAATGCCAACTAGGTGCGGGATAACAGAGTACAAATCCGTAATATCAATTCTCACAAAACGCATGTTTTTCATTATATAATGACTCTGTAATTCTAGTTAAAAAAATCTCATAAGTCCTTTAAAAGGTAGTTTATGTTCTTCATCTCCCCTTTTAATTTTAAATCAATGACCTTGGCAAAATAACTGGTCTTGGAATATTTAGCATCTACTATGGACCTTAAATGTGGATCATGCAGGTCTTTGTGTATTTTTGGAATACAGAAAATGGAGGGTGTCCTAGATGTTTCCATTATCAAAAATTCATATGCTTGTAGAGAAATTTGTTCCTGTGTCAAAAACTCATATAACAAGATGTCTATCCTATGATAAGAAACATTTCTTTCATTAATAGATACCTCTTCATAACTGTCACTGAATAGGATGCTTAACATTTTGTCAGAATAATCATTATAGTTCATCACAACCAGACTCCCTCCCTTATCTGTTTTCATCAATCTGATTTGTTTGTCATTTATAATATGTTGTAAGAGGGTCTTTTCTTGATTAGATAGATTGCTGCTCTTTAAATTCCCATTCATCCTTAACACCTTGCTTAGATCTTGCTCACATATTGTTTCAAACAACTGTATCATAGGCTGTAGCAAGGGGTTAAACATACTAGATCTCCCCAGGCTATTAGTGTTGAATGCAATTTTGCTGTTGGCAAAATATAGACACAGATTCAATTTTGTGGTGTCCAATTTGAAATCAGTTAACACCTCATCAAGCCCTACTGCCTGCCATGAACGTGAGTCCTTTTTCAAACAGGGTGGCCTAATCATTATTAATCACTGTGTTGCTATAATCATATGGTTTAAAGTCTCCTGAATCATTGTAAACAATAGACATAGAAGAAACATAAGAAGAAGTGTGAACAGAATTATCTGTGGTTTGTTATAGTGCACTCTCCCTTCCCCTTTGATATCTCTTGTAACCCCAAATCTGTTTTTTATTCTGGTTTCCTCTACTTGATTATCCCCTCTAGAGTTATGACTTCTGTCTCTGTTTTTTCCTGTTCTTGATCCTTTTACATATTTCATGTCTATATTTATTTTGTATGTATTTATGAGTGTAACTTGTGCTTTGACTTTTTAACTGATAATGTTCTATGTATAATGATTGTTTGCTTTTATTTCAATTGGACTGTGTTTCTATACAGTAAAACTCATAGCAGTGGGTATTACTTTTTTCTGCTGATGGTTCTTGTAAATCAAATATAGTGGAGGGGTTTCATGTTTAAAAAGGAATGTTCTGTGTTTCTTACTTATTCTGAAGAGGTCCCATTCACCAGGGACAAAAGTGCTAAGTGTATTTTTACTTGTAGATTAATAAACTTTGGTCTGGCATGCTCTTGATGCTTCTGTGGCAATTGTGAAGTATATATGTGAGAAATCTGCTCAAAATAAAAGTTGTTTTTTAAAAATATTTATTTAGATGTGAAGAACTGGAAACACAAAACCTATAGTAATGTTTTACATTGTGATGTCTCTGATATACTCCTGTACTAACCCTGACTAACTTTTCTCCTTTTAAACTAACAACTACTCCTAACTCTATAATTTTTACCTTAAGAATCAAAATACCATGTTATTATAGATAAAATGCATGCATACATCAATATTGTATTTCATGTACAATACCCATTCATGCTTACTGCTAATTCTATCCTCGCAAAGACTAATGTATTTTACATATAAAAAAATTTTTTTTTTAAGAACTGCTTTTTTAGTTTTTTGTAAGTTTTATCTGCTATTACTTTTTAATGTATGTATTATTTTATTTTTTGAGCTTTTCTCCCTGGGCCTCTACTGAAAATGGACATGTATCCAGCTAGACTAGCCCAGTCAACAAATGTAAAATAAATAAAATAAATAATAAATATATAATTTGCTTGCATTTTACTGAATGTTAATAGCTTATGCAGCAGTGTTATTAACCATAACTGTATATATATTAATGGGAAGGAGTAAAATTAGATGTTTGTTACTGATAAGAATAGTTTAGAGGAATTAAGAAGAATGAAAAACGTACAGACGGGATTAACAGATACAGTATGATGTGAGTTATCATATTCACATGCTTTAATTAAATACTAATGTCAAGATGTGAAACTCAGACCAAAGCAACAGTACATAATCACTAAAGACACACATCTAAATTAGACAGGCATGAATTCTTTCATATATAGTCAATTACATATAATGCTAGAATTAATAAGAAGAGTAAACACATTATGAATAATGTTCAAATACACAAGGTAAGAAACATCTTTTATCTAATATTAATAAAAGAGTAATATCAGTAAGTTAAGAAATATATGCACATGCTGTAATCTGTAATAGAGAGCTGATGATTAAATAGCTCTTTGACGGTGGATTTTAGAAATGCATGTTTTATAAAATAAGGTAGAATATCAGTGGATAAATAAGACAGAAAAAATATTTGAATAGCAAACCGCTTGTAAGGAAGACATACATTGCATATACCTGCAAATGACAAAAAGTAACATGAAAACTGAAGTCTGAAATATGGTTACATGAACTGTGAAGCTTTTAGCACATTGTAAGTCATTTGATTCACTAAGATTACCTGAAATAACCCATTTCATAAGTCACAGCTGAAATTTGAGTATTTTATTGCAGAGTCAGTTCTTTCATTTTGTTAAAATGTAGAGTAGAATTTTCAAAGATGTTTGAAACTGGGAGAGGAGAATGTGGTTTGAAATGAGCATTATGTAACTTTTAAATACAATACAATATAGACTGTGAATGTTTTTGACTCTGTTGAGTAGCAAGATATTTTCTTTAACCTTAGTAATATGTGTGTTTTGTATGAAATAATTTAATGAGTTAAAGAATTTTAAAATGTTTTGATATTTATGATATTAAGAATGTTATACAAATTTAAGAAATAGACAATGTACTTTTAAAATTAATTCAGAGCTTTTTTGAATTATAAAACATATATATCTTTTAGTATATATGTATATATATATATATATATATATATAAAATATACAGGCATTGATTTTCCTGTTGTATAATAGTCTGGTAAGCTTAGTTTGCCTGTGGCCTGAAACTTTGCAGGTAACTTTAGCCTTTTATGTCCCACTTTGTTCCACTTGGCTATTTAAAGATATAGTTATAATAATGTTAAATTAACAAATAATTAAAAAATATTTAATAGGCAATTATGCTATTACATAAATACATATATATCACGTTGTTTATCAGAATATTTATTATTTGTGATTAATAGAAGTGGATTATTAAACTTTTCTGTAGTAATTGGGAGGAAAAACTGTTTCAAGTATCAAAATATACAACTAAGATAGTAGTCTTTCAATTTGTTTAGTTTGTATATAACATTATTTTATTTGTAAGTCATGGTAACCTTTGGCTAATTTTTGATGAAATTTTAGGTCCTTTAGGTAGAAAGATTGTTTAGTAGTTTGTCTATTTAAGAAGCAAACTAGGAACTTCTGTATTCATGGAAGGTTGTGTTTTATTTTATATATATATATATATATATATATATATATATATATATGTAGAAAGAAAGAATTCAAAAAATGCAAAAAGTGTAGACAGTTGTTGGAGGAATACATTATAATTTATACCCAACTACATTAATATGGTGAATAGATATGTCATATTATCCCTTGGTAAAAAAAAATCTTCTCAAATTCACAGTATGGATAGTTTTAATCTATTTTTATTAATGAAAATGGATTAGATAATAGCAACAAAAGGAAATTATTAATGAGATATTTAAAATTAAATAGAAGAGACGTGTTCTTTCAAAAGACTGACTGATATAAAGATATTCAACATTTAATTAACATCTAAATAGCTTAGGTTATGAAATGTTATCATCTGCTTCTTTTAACAAAAAAGGAGAGGAACTACTATTCTAATGCCCAGGGTCATGGAATCTATTAATGATTCAAAAGGAATGTATGCATTTGTAGTAATTAAATATAAAGGCAAACTCTATACACTAGCTAATTTGCATCTATATCACGTTATCAAAATCTTACTACATCGAATCACTAAAGGTCGACCTCTAGTGATCGATGTAGTAAAACATTGAATAACGTTAAAAAAAAACAAACAAAAATAAAAACTAACTAGCGTAGGCAGGGAGGCAAGCCCACCTGCACCACCCACGTGGGAGACTGCACCCCCACACCCCCCTACTTAAATATTCCAACTCTGAGACCGCAATACATTGAGGTAAATGGAAATCTCCCGGTACGGAGATTTCCATTTACCTGCACAATGTTCTGCGCTTTCGATGTTGTGGTGCCAACAATATCAGCTTCAATATTGTCTGCTTTCAACATCATGAAGTAGACCCAGCAATTTTTTATTGGATCCCTGAACAAGACACAAGAGTGGCTAAAGATCACTTAAAACTTTTACAAAAACATTGGAAGAGTAGTTTAATTTTAGCTGAAGATCTTTATTGCATATGTAGTATAGAAGATACAAGTGAACAGAGGAAAATTAAAATTACAGTATCCATTAAAGCATTAAACAGATGGATTAGTAATAGTAATCTAGCAGATTTAATAGTAAAAGCAGAAGATAGGTCACTGTTTTTCACCCATTATTCTTATGCACATGGGACACAAACTAGAACCGATAGGATTTATGCTTAAATATATTTACTTAATAAAGTTAATTATTTCACAAATATTCCTTGTCCTTTTCTGATCATTATGCACTAAGTATTAATATATCAGTGGATCTTAGGAAATGTCACATTATTATTATTACGGAATTATAGTATATATATATATATATATATATATATATATATATATATATATATATATATATATATATATATATATATATATATATATATATATAAAGAATTTAAGAGTTACCTTAAGGATCAAATTGAGAATTTTCTATATTTGAATGATGATGGTCAGATTAGTAAAGTCATACTATGGGGTTCCTTAAAAATGCATATTAAAGATAGAATGGGAAGATGGTCTAGTAATAAAATAAAAGTGGGATAAAGAGTTATTAGAACTACAACATGATATGCATAAAGTGAGATTTGAATAATAAACGAAGAAATTGGATAACACTGCAGTTATTAAAAACTATTAACAAAGTATCAAACAATTTTATATATAATGCAGAGACATCTCTAGAAAAATTTAAATCTCACAGTTATGTGATGATTCTAAAAATCTTCATGGATTAGCTAATAGAAGTAAAATGTTAAACAAAAAGACACAAATCAATAACATCTGAAATCCTCATATAATAAGCTTACTTCAGACATAGACGAAATGCTTAATATTAAAAAAATCCACAAAGATCTTAATGAAGATAAAAATAATAATTCTGATGATTGTAACATTGATCATCATCATCATCATCATTCTCTTTCGGCTTTTCCCGTTAGGGGTCGCCACACGTTGCAACATTGATAAGTATTTTAAAAATGTTGCTAATAAATGTAATGATCTACATATTTCTTTGTTGAATAAGTTATTACCCCAAGAGAAGTTTTAAGAAGTTGTTTTAAAAAGGGAAAAATAGCAAAGCTACAGGGTTAACTGGTTTAAATGATATAGTCTGCTTCCATTAAATATTTTCAAATTACTGAGCAAGATTTTCAGGATAATTCAGAATGACAAAATAATTCCTCCCTCATGGAAATTTTCTGCAATCTCACCTATACTTAAGCAAGGAAAGGATAAACAGTTTCCTCATGTAGACATATTTCATTATTAAATATAGATTCTAAAATATTTGCTTCCATCTTCACTATAAGATTAAGAGATATAGTAAATACATTAATTATTAAAGATCCAGTGGGATTTTTAGTTGATAGATTAATGTATGGCAGTATTAAAAGTGTAGTAGCAATCTTAGACTTAGCAAAAGGAATTAACAAAAAATTGTCCCTAATTAGCTTAGATATTGGGACAGCTTTATATTCTGTTGATTGGAACTACTTATTCAAAACTTTAGAAGCATTTGCATTTCCAGAACAATTTATTGGAATATTAAAAAATTGTTTAGAGATTCCAATGCATATATTAAAACTGGAACTTACATCTCTCAAAGATTCACTTTAAACAAAGGTACAAAGCAGGAATGTCCTTTGTTTCTTCCACCATTTGTATTATTTATTGACCCATTAGCTAACAGTATAAGAAGCAATGATAAAATTGACTGTTTTTTCAATTAAGAGTTGTCAATCGAAAATACAACTGTTTGCAGATGATATTTTACCAACTATTGGAGATTTAAACTATTTAATTGAAGAAGAAATATTCATGGAAATTGTAAAGTTTTAAGAAGTATCATTGCTGAAATTTAATAATAAAACTTAAACTTTAGTGTTAAATTAGTATGTGTATTTTGAAACTCATGAGGCACAATATAATGCAATTGAGGTTTGCCTTTCATGTATTAAAGGGAAGGTATTTAAAGACTGTACAGCAAAGTAAAATGCTTGCTTATGGCGGACACTAATGACTATGCATGATATTTTCACTTATTCATCATTGCTTGGCTAGTTCTACTGCATTTCAGTTTTGAATGCAAAAACATTATTCCTAGTGTAATACAATATACTTTTTATGTACCTAGTAATGCATTCACCAGATTATAGGTATTGCCAATCCCCCTAGTAATTTCATATTTCTATCCATCTATGTTTTACTTTGCTGCTGAATCTGCATTTTGTGTTGTTTTCTGTAGTTTAACTGCCCAGCATTGTTCAGGCCTCTGTAAAGAGATACTAGACTACAATTAGTAAAGTGTATTTTTAGATTTTTATTAACTTTCTTCTCAACTTCCTTACTGTTCTACTATCCTATCAATTTCATATGCACCCCTCTGCTGTTTCACTGTTAGACACTGTATACTATTATAACTAGTGTTCTCATCTTGTTTCTCCTTATTTCTCTTAGAATTCAACTTATAGGTTAGAAAGATGCATTGTCTAGCCAGAACACTAGTCTCCTGTTTAATTAAGTGGATGTGAATATGACACAGAGAATTAAATAAACCCAAGTCCTCACAGCTGTCCTTATCATAAGGACAACTTACCTAGACAGACCACAGTTAATGTATGTTTTATAACAATTTTGCCAATATTCTGGAGCTTTTTTTAACTGCAACATTATAACTCATTTTTAATATACTGTTCTAGTTCCCATCTGCTTAAGGCATAGTTCAGCATACATATGTTCCTGCACATAGTACAACTAACAGATTATTTTTCCTTAGCTTTAGGTAATGTATAAGTCCAATTCAGTATCTTAATATTGTTTTACTCTCAAGCTTAACCTTTTCTAGTTTATTTTCCCCATCCAAGAACCCTATACCTAATAACAAACTAAAGCGAAATATAAAAGAGAAAGAAAAACAAAAACAATACATAATGAAACCATTTATCTGGAAAGAACAGTCACAGAATCATTCAAGGCAATTCTTTTTGCTGTGGTATTTTTACTTTTTGATCCTTTTCTACAATGTCTCATTCAAAAAGTTATGACAAACAGTAAGGCAAGATTTTTTTTTTTCGACTAATACTCTGAAATAACTGAATGTAATCCTGCATATGACGTTTTGAGAAAGAAATACCTTAATGATAGTTTTCCCTCCAATAGTACATTTCTTTGGTTGGGTCCTTCCCCCTCTGGTCTCCTACCTTACCCTACCCCCTAATTTCCTCACAAGCCCTGTTTTCCTAAATTTAAATCCTATAAACTCCTCCCACCTCATCTATTTTATCCAGTCATATAATTAGTAACATAATCACTTTGCACAAACACACCCATTAAACTCATACCTGTTCTTTAGCTGCTGTAATTACTTTCCTACCCTTCAAAATGTTCCATTGTTCTAGTCCCTCCCCACCCTAAGCCCTACTAAGTCTTTCTTGTTTTTCCTCCACTGTTTAACACAGTCCAACTCATACCATGAATTCTGCGTATCAAACAATAATGATTTTTTCCTTATTCACTCTGCTTCTTCTCCTCCTTTTAAACTCAGTTTCCTTAAATCTTGACTCAACATTCTGTCAGAAAACCTGTGCCACACATACTACCACCCACCTATCTACACCAAAAAGTTACTACACAGATGTCTGCAGTATCTGGGGAGAGGAAAGCTTGCAGGGAGTGGAGTTTCTTTTTAAGACTTCTAGCATTGAGCAGTAGCATCTTCAAATATTCCTTCAAAGGTTCAGGGAAGTCAGGAGGTTTATCAGTTTGGCATTGCCTAAAAAGGGCACTATGGGGGTGGAAAAGGTCTTTGCCAATATCCAAAAAGCTAGAGAGGATAAATGCAAACCATCTCTGGCAAAGCATTGTGGTCTGTCAACCATGTCCTCCCAGGCTGTCAAATATTGTACCCCCTTTAACTGACACCAGAAGATAAGCCAGTTGTTAAAATCAACCATTTTCTGTTTGTAATGTGGCATCTTCCTTGGAGAAGGTAGTATGCTGCTCAGTGCTAGGCTCATACCTGCCTGAGCCACAAAATTAGCAAGCTTGATCATGTTTCACTTCATATAGTCATGGGAGATATAACTCAGCTCATTAATATCCACATGGACTATCACAAAGTCATACTGGTACCTGTTGTTAAATGACCTGAGTACCTGTATGACTTGATGGATCTTAGCCTCAGAAAGGCAGCTGACCATGACTCCCTCCTTGTCAGTCTGGTGAGGGGGCCATTGTTGTGCATCATTACAGAAGCACCAATGACCAGAAAATTTGGCTGTGCACTGGTTTGCCTTATGAACATAGCAGTAAAGGCATTGGAAACTATTTTACTATGTGTAGCTGTGGGTGGTGTTTTAAAGGAGTGTTTACATAACTGGTGAGGACCCTTTCTTTGATTGCACTGTGCAGTAAGCCTTAGTGTTTTAGGAGGGTTACCTGTAAGTGCCTCAGCATAAGCAGTTTTATGTGTAGGGTCTTTACCCTATGAGTAGGTGTTGTACAAGTGTCACTGAAAACCTGTATAGTATTAGTTTTGATTGTATAAGACCATTTTGCATCCAGCATTTAGGTGTATTTACAACTGTCACATACTTTATCTGTTTTATTAAGAATAAGTGGGTTATCAGTATACATGATACAATTGCTACAATGCCTCAGAATACTCATCTCAACCAGATTGGTCACAGAGAGAGTCAAAAAGTGCATATCCATGGCTACTGATCTATTAGGGAGGAGTGAGGGAAATTTAAATATTGCATAAGTCAATAAGACAGGGAACTTGAGCAATGCTCAGCTATGCACAAACTAGATGCTCTAGTAGTTAAAACAATCTACCTAGACAATAACGTAAAATCATTATATGCAATTATTCTGTGTATTATTTTTACAAGTAGGTTCAGTGACTAATTTTTTAAGTCCATTTAGAGACAATAAACTGTAATATCAATGGCTCAACAGGAAGTGCACCCACCTTTGGTGCTGGGGGACCAGAAGGCTGTGGGTTCTTTTCTCACTGGACTGCTGACACAGCAGGACAGCACTGGGGGCTGCTACATTCCTATGTGTGTTATCCTTCATATGAGTCATTCAACAGATGTCCCATCTGCTTGAGATGAATGTAAAACATCCCACAACAACTCCCAAAAAGAATAGGAGAAGTTCCCCAATGGCCTGGCCAAATTTTCAGCAGCAGAATAAGTAGCACTTTAGAGCTCCCTGAAAAGAGGTCACTAGCCTAATGGGATTAACTCAATCAACAAAAGGAAAAACAAATAAATAAATGAATTTAAATATGTCTAAAAATGCTTGTTCTTACTGATGGGAGGCAGAACAATTTACCAAATCTACTTTAGGAAAGCTGAAATCACCTAGAAGTAATGATGGTCTATGATTCAATATTTAAATTGTCAAAGAACTCATACATACATTGATGAACATTGATAACATGCAGTTAAGGATAGGGTAGCCCGGCCTTTTATTTTAAATATTTCAATTACCTGTGTCTCTCCTACTTTGTGCATTGCCATTATTTTAACACACACACCAGCCTTTTATTTCAGATATTTCAACTACGTGTATCTCTTCTGCTTTCTGTATCACCATCATTTAACTCCTGAAAAATGGCTCACTACTCCCTTTAATTTGCTGCTAACAAAAGCAACACCATAATAGTTACAAAAAAGTACTTATCAATGCAGTTTCCTCCTAGTGTATAACCAGTTGAATAGGGAGGGTATACTGTGCATAATATTTTAAGCTCTGTATTAAACTTCAAAACCTTAGTGCACCTGTAGTCATTCCATTGCATAGACAGCATAACACACAATTACTACATCAGTTTTTTTCTGTTGCCAAATGCTAAAGAATTTCTAAGATGGCACTTCAAATGTGGTTTAATGAACTATCCTTTAAGTTATCTATATAGGAATGCAATAGTAAATATTTGCGTTTTTGTTTTCCCTTTACCAGATGGTTTAACAAACTTTGAATATTAAGCTATTTTAAACCAGGCAATAATGATACAATAACCTTGTTTTTATCCAGTTCTGGAAACATTCTTTGAATGGGCCTTTAAACAGATTCCTCCAAAACAAGCACATCATCAGCTAGAGTAGTATTATCAGATATTTGTATATCTTTAGCATAAAACTATGTTTATTTCCTGTTCAGACTGCACATTTTCAGTCCTTATTTCCATTTCCGCAGTAACTGTTTTTGTCACAAAAGTATACTAACTATGGTGATTACTTAAAAATGGACTGAATTATCTAACCCCTCAATGCCCAACATGGTTAGTATTAGGCATGCCTGAGACTGTTTCCTCAGTAGTTTGCAATGGGTAGCATTCCCTTTTAACCCATAGTGAAGTCTTGCATATAAAGTCAAATCTTTATTTTGTCTGTCTTTATCACAGTATCCATGCCATTAGTCCACTCTGTCATTTCAACCTGATGGATGCCAATACCCAGAGATTCTATTATCTTTAATTCTATATGTTTTTTCTCTGAGAGCAACAGATATTCTTCTGGGATTGTGTATCACAGAGACAACTTTAGTAGAAATTTTAAAATGATATTATCCAGGTAAATGGACCCACCTCTCAATAAATCAGCATACTATTACAGATTCATGCTCAGTCCACGTGCTTGCATTATATTTATGGAGTGAATCTGTGCTCTGTCCAATACTGTATTCACACAAGAGACCACAAGTCTATTCTTTGCATTTCACGGTGTGTGATATTATGCTGCTTGATTTTAACTTGCTCTTGCATATCACCATTCTTGGTTATACGGTTGTCTACAGACATATTTTTTTGCTTCATTGCCTGAACAAATATCAGCAAACTTGTATTGTCTTATGCTTCTTTTAGGGCTGGGTCTTTCTTGTCGTTTTTACTGAATTAATTTTTTATGAATGAATTAAGCCCAAAAACTAGTGAATTCAAAACATTTTTAAAATAAACAGGAATACATTCAGTAATGTCACCTTGTACCAATACAGCCACCCTAAAGGGAAGATTAGTTAGATTTTTGTGTAACTTTGATATTCCAAATAATACTCTACTTCTTCATTTTGATACACACCAAAAAGAACATAAATCAACAACAACAGATTTCTGTAATAACAATTCAGTTAAAATATTATTCACTACAAAAGTCATGATCAAACACATTTAAAAACATATTTAATGTAACATTCAATGGGGGATTAAAATCATTAGGTTTATGTAATGTTTTCAAAGAAACACTGGCATTTTATAATAAAAATTCTAAATTTTTATTTATTTTATTTTATTTTACATTTGTTGACCGGGCTAGTCCAGCTGGATATATGTCCATTTTCAGTGAAGGCCCGGGAAGAAAAGCTCCACAAATTACAACAACATAAAAGGTCAAGACAAAGACAATAACAGTATAATTTGGTACATAAGTTTTAACAATTATAGTACAAGCCTAAGATTATATATTTTATATTTCAGTAGGAAAAAGGAAAAATTTATCTAAGAATAGATGAATAAGACTAATACATTTGTATTAGAAATGGTGTAGTACAAATCTTTATAACATATTACAAAATTAGATACACCTAGTAATTTATGATAAGAGATACTAAGGTCTCACAAAAACCTAAGAAAGAAAAACACTAGAGATCAATAGATAGAGTATAGAAGAACAGCAAACAAGGATGGATTTCTAGTGTTATTTAACACATAGGTTTTGATACTATATGAAGGTGTTTGATCATTCCACAGTATATACTTATTTACATGAGAACAATCCTAAGGAAGGTTAAGCTCACTAAAAATTAGTGAGACAACACAAGATCATGATAGGCTAGGAATTGTGGGAGTCTAGTTAATAGTTAGGTACTTAGTCTGGGTTAACACAGGGGCATAGCCAGTGTGATTTGAGGTACGGTTTAAGCTTGCTTTTAAATAAGCTGACAGAGGATATTGAGGTTAGCTGGCTTGGGAGGATGTTCCAGGCTTTACCTACTGTATTGGAGAACAAGGTGTCACCAGCTAAGTTGTTGGATTTTGATATTTGTACAAGTAGGTTATTAGCTGAGTGTAAGGTCGTGAGGTTATTATAGGGGATGACTAGGGATGTAAGTATGGGTGTATTTTGAGGTAAATACAGGATCTTATGGGCTACTATTAATTGATTGAAAAGTATTAAATTTGGCAGCTCTAACCATCCTAACTGATTCAGATTGATACAGTGATGAGTTCTATAGGAGGACCCAGCTGCAAATCTGGCAATATTGTTGTAGGAGGATGTAAGTTTACTCAGATTGCTTCTACATATTTTGGTATAGATAGGGGAGGCATAGAGCAAGGTAGAGATGAGGTGGGTATGAGCAATAGTAACCCTGGCTGGAGGTGTAAGAAAGGGTTTTATTCTATAGAGGGAACCTAGTTTCTTGTTTACGATTTTTATGCTGTTGTTAATGTGAGGTTCAAAGGACAAGTTGTTATCTATTAGTACCCCGAGTAGTTTGGTGGTTGGTTCAGGAGATATTATAGTTCCATCATTTGAAGTAATAGTAAAGTTAAGTGGGGAGGTTCTGTGGGTGGGGGTAAATAGTAGCATTTTTGTTTTTTTGGGGTTAAGGATAATACGTCTTTGTAGGAGCCAGTTTTCAACTGTACTAAAGGTCATTTGGGTTAGTGACTGAAGTTCTGATTGAGAAGCAGCAGCGCATATGAGTGTGGAGTTGTCAGCGTATTGGATACAGTCAGCTTGAGGAATTACAGAATAAAGGTCATTTGTAAAGATGGAGAAGAGTAATGGGCCTAATATAGATCCTTGCGGGACCTCTAGAGTGACTGGGACGTGGGAAGATAAAGTATTTTCCCATAGTACAGCCTGTTGCCTGTTATGTAGGTATGATTGGGACCACTGTATAGTATGGTTGTCCAATGACAGGTTTTTGAGTGTGTCTATAAGGAGGTGGTGATTCACCATGTCAAATGCTTTGGACAGGTCAATAAAAACAGCTGAGGATAGAGTATCAATATTACGATTGCTGTTAATATGGTTAATGAAGGATAAGAGAGCAGAGGTGGTGCTATGAAATGGTCTAAAGCCATGTTGACAGGGTGCTAATAAATTGTGATCGAGTAGGTAGGTTAACAGTTGTATGTGTATACATTTCTCCATTATTTTTGCCAAAGGAGATAGAATAGCTATGGGCCTATAACTGGACAACTCTTTGGAGTTACCGCCCTTATGCAGGGGAATTATGTGAGAGACTTTCCAGATTAGGGGAATAGATCCTTCAGAAATAGTTCTGTTAATGAGGATGGATATGGGGTAGGCTATGACTTTAGCAGCTTTTTGCAGGTATTCTGCAGGTAATTTATCAGCAGAGAGAGTAGTGGGTTTAAGTTTCTGTATGAGGTTACAGATAAGTGAAGTTGGCACTGGCTGAAAATTAAATTGATGAGAATTATTGGTAAAGGTTGTGGCAGAGCGTGGGATGCTAGGGGATAGCTGGTTGGCTAGGGATTGTATGGTTTCAGTGAAAAAAGTATTAAATGAGTCAGCTATTTGGATGGGATTGTTGTGATCAGAGCCAGAGGGAGAGGGAGTACTTGAGCATCCAGGGTGTAGGAGGTTATTGATACCTCGCCAGAATTTTTGGGGATTATTTTGGTTGGTTTGTTGTCGCTGGTAGTAGTAGTTTCTTTTATCGGCTAATATGGCTTTTTTTGTTTCATTTCTTAGCTGTCTGAATTGCAGGTGGTCTGAGGAGCTTTTTGTTGAGCGCCATTTGGCCCATTGTTTATTTCTTTGGAGGATTTTTTGTTTGGTCGTTTTGGTGAGCCATGGTGCAGGTTTGGTTCTAATTCTAACTTTGCGTAATGGGGCATGGCTGTCTAAAATGGTTAGAAATTTAGAGTTAAAGTATTTCATGGCATTATCTATTGGGAGGTATTTCAGGGGTGACCAGTCACGGGTGACTAGTTCAGCTTGAAAGTGAGCAGGGTTAAAATTTTTGGTAGTGCGAATAGTTCTACAGATGGCAGAGTTTAGGATGACAGTTTTTGTTCTGATTAAATAGGTAAGCAAGTGATCATTTATGTCCTCAGGGAGGGTGCCTGTTTTATAGTTTAGTTGGGGGTATTAGTGAGTATCCAGTCAAGGGTACTAGTTTTGTTGTTAGTTTTATTGGTGCGGGTTGGGGATGTTATAGTTTGGGTAAAACCATATAAGTTGATATGAGTAAAAGGCTGCTCAGATATACAGGAGTTCCAGTTAATGTTAAAATCTCCAAGTATAATGGTTTCTTGGGGGGTAGTTACTTGAGAGCCAGCTGAGGATAACCTCTAATGTGTTGATGTTATTGCCTGGGGGAAGATAGACACATGATAGATATATGGCTTTGCTTTTGTTAAGCTGAACCTTAGTTAGAAGAATTTCTGCATTGTTGCAAAGTGGAGGTTTGGAGTCTAACAAGGTAACTTGCAATCCATTCTTATAAAGTATGGCTATGCCTCCTCCTTTTTTAGTGTTACGGTCATGTCTTATGATATTATAGCCAGGGGGTAGAACTGCACTGTCTTGTATTGCTGGATTAAGCCATGTTTCAGACAGACAGAGGATGTCAAAGGAATAAACATCAATAAGGGCATGCAGGTGAGCTATTTTGTTATTGATGCTACGAATATTAAGATGAGCTATCAGGAGAGAGTTGGGGGGCTTGGTAAGTGTCTGTGTAGCTGTGATAGTGGTAGGACCTGGGTTAGGGTGTATATCACCATCTAACAGGGAGTGGACCTGAACTTTTAGGATGAGTTGTAGAGGTTTAAAAATTAGGTTCTTATTTTTTCTAGCTAGTGGGTTACATTGAGAGATGTGATGGAGTCTATGAAATATGGCTGCTGAGTACTTAGCTGAGCTGGGGAGGTTGCTAACACTATGAGTGGAGCTGGGGGTAAGGACAGAGGTGTGTGTGATGTGGGTATGCAGTCCTAGGAATCTATGGTGTTCGTAGAGAGTAAGTAGATAGGGAATGATAAGTATAATTAGGAGTAGTAATAAAGGTAAGGGTTTACAGGATCCTTGAGCCATTTGTTTAGGTTAAGGTGGTTAAATGTAGGGGTATTTGTGGATAGAGTGGTAGGGTAATGGATAAAGGTAAATGAGTGATGGTTCTTTAAGGGGGAGGAGATAGGGGTAAAGTGAGAATATAATAGAGGTAATAGCACTTTAAGGGGAGGAGTTAGAGGTTGGTCCTAATGCATAGGGGTTTGGCAGTTAGAGTATAAGTTTAGGACCACTGGGGGCGGGTGGAATTTGGAGGCAGGGTAGGGGAGCGGAGTGAGCCCGCAGGGCGAACAGAGCGGGATGAGCCACAGAGGAGTTCACCCTAGGAAAACAATCAGAGGAGCAGTAAGCAAAGGTAAGTAAAGCAGCAGAGGGTAAGGTGACACAATGCCTTGATAATAGAATATGCAGAGAGGGTTGGCAGTAAAGAATATTAGAAGAAAGAAAGAATAGAGTGGGAGTATTAGCTCTTCCAGAATATTAGAATCCAAGAGCCTGTAAGTTACTTAAAACTGGAGTCAGAATGGTGGTCTAAAGGAAACTATTGCCCTTGAGTGGACAAAAGCTGTATAGCAGAGGCAATATATACTGAGAAAAGAGTGCAGGGCAGTAAGTATGCTATAGAGGATTGAAGAGGAAGAACAGTAAAAATACTTGTAGTCTAAGAAGGGGGAAGGGGTGACAGGTATGGGAGCAGATAGTAAAGGCTGCCGGCTGTCCTGGCTGGTGAAAGTAAACTTACAACCTAGGATATCTCACACTAATTGTCTTAAGACTTTGGTTTAAAGTACGTACTTTACTTATAATTAAATTCCCTTAAATTATGTTTCCTGTTACACCATAAAACAGAGTGAACCAGTGAGCCACTCAAAGAATTGTAAAAACATAAAAAGGTCCCCTCTCTTGACACCTAAAACTGGTAGTGATGTCCAAAAAAAATTAGTTCACCAACACAAGAACAAATTTATTGAATAAGGTCAAGCGCTTTCATCTTTCTTTCTTAGGATGTCCTCAAAACAACCAAACATATTAATTCACAATTTAAATACTCTTGAAGCATCATGATTAATATACCAATTAATCTATTAACAGACCTATCAGGCTAAATTGAAATTCATTAAACAGAATTAAAAATGTAATACATTAAATAATAGTATTAATAATAGCTCCCAACCAAAATATGTATAGTTGTACTTAAAACATTTTAAAATTGTTTAATCAAAAAAAAAAAATATATATATATATATATATATATATATATATATATATATATATATATATATACTCGGCTGGAGTGTGTGGAGTGCCTTCTGTGTCCTCCCTGCGGTTGAGTGGCATTCCAAAAGACATGCATGAATGGGAGTGCCTTTGTTGAAGGTTGGGCGTCGAGCTGGCAACTTGGCATTGTAAAAATCTACTGCCAATCATTAGCGGACCGGAGTTCCGCTGTGGCAACCCCTAACCAGGGAAAGCTGAAAGACAAACAACAAACATATATATATATATATATATATATATATATATATGTGTGTGTGTGTGTGTGTGTGTGTGTGTGTGTGTGTGTGTGTGTGTGTGTGTGTGTGTGTGTGCCTAAAACCTTAAAAGGTGAGCATTTCTAAAATGGCTGAAAAAATTATTTTAATTTAACATTTATAACTCCTTTGTTTTATACTTAAGAATGGGTAAAATAGAAAGGTTTTCATTAATACCCGGTTGTGATGTGGCATTTAATCTTAGTTGCCATTGTAACTGAAAGTATGCCTAGAGCCACATCTTGGAACACCCAGGCATACAATGACCAGTTTTGTGACAGTTTGAAACTAGATAATTATGAAGAAAATTACCCATCTCTTAGGACATCTGAAAGAATAGAAAATAAAAACAGACAGAGGAAATTTTTACCTCATAGACCCACCCCAAAGGGGGTGAGGAGCAAAGGGAAGGGACAGTCCTGGAGAAACAACAAGAACTAGACACAATTTAATTGAATGAAATATCTAATGGAAATGTGAGGAATAATATTATCGCAGCATTCAATGGTATTTTATTGTCATCCAAAGGTTTTAACATTTTAACTACACTGACATTGAAGTGAATTATACATTTTTTCTTTGTTTAACAAAGGTTTCAAGTTTGTTCCTTCATACAAAATTGATTTAGTTAGATGTGTTGACTGAACTTAAAGTATTTACTAAAAATGAATTTTCAATACATTTAAAAATCAAGAAGTTAGTGTTACTGATAAATCTTTAAGAAAAAAAAGTGCATTGAATCCCCCACTCCATCCCATGATAGCAGCTTTTGAAAAAAATGTACTTCTAATGTTTATACTATGACTACTAAAATTAAACATAATTATTATAATTTAGCACTTCAAGAATACAAACTAATGAATGAACTAACTAATTTCCTAACATAAAATCTTAATTCATTTATTGTATCAACTAGATTGACTCTCTCAGTATCAATATAAGTAAAATCAAAGTTGAAAAGTCTTAGTTGAGTAGACATAAAGCCTTTTCCCATTAAGTTGTAAATGGTTTTCTCAGAGTCATTTCTATGGCTTGGTGTTATCTCAGATCTTGTCCTCTGCCACAACTCCTTCCTTTTGTATGAGTTCCACTTTGTTGAACAGGAAAATCCTGTTACCTTGGTGTACCCCTTGCAACCATTTCACTATACATCTTTATCAGACAACTGGGAGATGTCCTTGGTGGTAAACAGCCAGTTTCAAGATTAAAATGTTATTTAGGTTACCTCTGTTTGTATATTCAATATCAGCATTTCCATTCTTTCTGCTTGATCCATGAGCTTATGTCACGGTGGTTTCCTGGCAATGGGAACACTGTACCATTTTGATATGCAGCCAAGTTATGTTGAATTGTTTTCTGTTTCTTTTCAATTATAGTCAACTGTGATAGAAACAAAATCATAATCAGTTTTGAAATGTTTAAAATCTGAACCAATTTTGATGTCTTAGCACTTGATGAGAATCTTTAATAGCTTCAAGCCCATTTTATTGAAGTGTTTTTTACATTCTAGGTACCACCAAGAAGAAAGTGACCTCTGTAATCAATATTTATACTTTAAAAGTGCACATCCTAATACTATCAAGAAAAACATTCTCAGAGGTCATATAGGTTCATAGGTGTGTACTATGCTAATGGCTCTGGAGCCTTTACAAGCCTAGCCCAAAAAAATTGCCCAGGCACTGTGCCACCTGATGTTAGTTCACAGCGCCCCTATCCAATAGGTCAACTGGAATGATCCCTGGAGTTAACTTTCTGTTATGCATCCACTCGTCAAGATTTTTCTTGAAGAGGGCCAGCGAGGTGCTCTGCTTCACATGAATGGGAAGCTTTTTCCAGAATTTGGGCAGTCTTTGGGAGATGAACCTGTCCTTCCAGCATGTTCTGTTAATTGTGGTAATGAGGCTGTGATCTTTGGAGTGTATTGGCGGGGGGATTAGGATTTCTTTAGATGTAACATTTCAAATAGGGCTGGGTCGGACATGGCTTTGTAAGTCAAGCACAGATCACCTCTGAGTAGATGATAAGAGACTCAGAACAGCTAAAGTTTTTTGAGTCTGTCTATGTAGGACATGTGTTTAAGGCCTAGGATCCTTTTTGTGAGGTACATTTGTGGCCTCTCCTGCTGTTGTAGGTGTCTAGTCAGGTACATGCCAAATGGGGCATTATATTCGATGATTGGTCTAATGAGGGATGAGTAGAGAGGGATGATGATCTCTTTCTTCCTGGATGCAAAACCTTTTCTTAAAAGATGTGCCACTTAGAAGGACTGGTATGATCAGGGCATCTAGATAAATAATAGAAAAACAGCATTTTTTGACTGAAACTGAAAACATTGTTTTATGTTTAACCATAGGGTTCTGATTTAGTTAGGTATAAAGAAGCTCCAAAACAAATAATAAAGGAAATATGTACAAAATGTCTACTAATTTTAACAACAGACAAATATCAACACAAAAATGAATGCAAAAATTCAGTGTAGTTAATTTAAATATTTCAATGAATGTAACTGAAGTTAAGAAAAATTGGCAATGTAACTGGAATGTTATTAAGGGAAATGAGGGGATAAGCTTATGTTTGTATAAAAAATTATCTTTGAAATTATTTTTGGAATATATAAGTACATGTATTTCTTTATCTTTAACTAATAAGTCACGGTGAACTTAAAAATGTGGTTAATGCAACATATCTAGTTTAATATTCGAAGGTCCTTATGTTACCATCAAGGGAAATGAAAAGAATATTGAAGTGAAGTCCCATTATACTTGTAAATCCAAAGTTATTATTTATACGGCATTATGTTCTACATGTAGAAAGACTAGCAGAACTCTGATTGAAAGTGCAAGGTAGCACTTACATGCAATTAAAATTAAGAAAGAGAACAATAAACATTTTAGACACTCAAAATTTATGTTAATTAAAAATATATATTTTCTTATATTTTGGACAATCAATTACAAGATTTTAGAGGAGGATTTTTTTAAATAAATTAGAAATCAGGGAAGCTAGAAGGCAAAGTGCATATAGTTATCCTGGATGAAATGCTGTTGTCAATATCTTTTTTTTTAAAGGAGGCATGTTAGAACTGTATTGAAAAGTTAACACTTTTTATGATTTTCAAGGTAATGGTTTGTTTAAACAATTTGTAGTTGTGTAATTGTCACTTGTTCCTGAAAGGATATTTACATTGTTTGTAACCACTAATTGTTGGTTCTGATTAAGTCTGTGTTTATTTAGTTGAATGCTCTAGATGTTTTGAATAAATTGGTTCTCATCCTTAAGTGTTTCATACTAATAATTTTCAAAACCCTTTCTAGCTTATGATATGAATATATGAGCAGAACACATACAAGATCACAGAGAGAACCAGAAAACTTCAGCTTTTTTTAAACATATATTCAGAAATAATGTTACATTCTGCTACTGCATCCAACTTAAAAGTCAACACGTTGGCCTTGAATCTTTAGAATTACTTATCACCAATCACTACCAATGCTGTTTATATTGTAATTATATATTACTGCTGTACACACTAACATTTTAGTTTTTTCAGTTTCTTTTGAATGCAAATATTTATTTTATTTAATTGTGCATCTTGACAAAATGGTTAAAATAATGTTATACTCCTGATAATCCATGTTCTTATGCTTGCAACTACAATTTATTTATGCAGCTGAATTATTAACTGTGTATTTGTTTCTAAGCATCATCTTAGGCAATGATGTCACTTTTATTTCTATTTAATTTATAAGCTTCTAGCTTAGCTTTGGCAACTGAATAATTTTCATCCTTAATTTTATATGTATTCTCCTTCATGCATCCCTTTTAGTTGAACATTTATTAATTCTCTCATCTTGCACATACCCAGCATTTTAGCAAGTGCACAGTAAGACTCTCTAACTGCCTCAAACCGTGCTATCTATCAATCAGTCAGGAATTCAAGTCATCAAACCCATAGTCTTTTTCACTAGCTTTAGCTCAGTCACAAAAGAATCAACATTTCTGAGCTCTTTGATTTCTAAAAAAAAAAAAAAACATGCACCTGATATAAGAAATGTATTTCTTTAGAATACAGCAGTCCTGGAATTTATGTTTCATGACTAATACTTTGGCTGGGATTTGTTTTGTGCCTGTTCAATGTTAAAACCCAAGTATCCCATGGGCACAGTGCAGCTCATATCTCTCAACTGTACAGAACTTTGCAGAATTTCCAGATTTTTGCCTCATATGTCTATTCTGTTCCTCATACAATTTGTGGCATCTGGATAATAACTGAGGATTAAAATCACTAAATCATGACAGACATTTGAGTTTGTGATTTCATACCCTTTGGAAAATGCATGCTAAAGTAAAACTGTTATTCTGATAAAGTGTTCAAAGAAACAACAACAAATAATGCAAAATGGACCAGAATCCACCAACAGAAGCTCTCAGACACTAACGGAAAAAAATTTATTCACAAATTTTAATCCACAAAAATCCTAATCTCCACAAAAGGTTAGTAGCTTTCAACTAAGCCACAGTCAGGTCAGAACAAACAGCAACAAAATACATAAAACCTGGGTATATAATGAATACACAAAACTGTTATTCTAGCAACTTTCTAACTTTATAAGAGCAATATTTAAATGTTGTCCCCCCATTATTTTTTACTTTTTCCCAGATTTCTTGTAATAAGAGGTTGAGAAATATGGCACTGTAATCTGTAACTGCACAGACATGTATTAGCAAAGTGCTGGTAGTCCAAGAAAAATACTGCAAAGTAAATTAGAAGATTTGCATTACAGGGAGCAGTTGCACTACGCAGATGCACTGGTGAATCCACATTATCAAGTTCACATTATTAGAATGCCTGACATCACAGGAAAGGCAGGCAAGTGTGCCTAAACATGCCTGAGGCTATGACTGTGCATCTGCTGCCTCATGTATAGAGACAAACAGCCCAAGGAAGGACAACAGAGCAAAACGCCAACCCAGTTCATTATATAAACAGGTAAGAAAGGGGAAATAGCAAAGTTAGAAAAGGGGAGATAGCAAGCTGATGAAAATACACAGAAATAACTATAAGAAATGGGAGGTGGGAGGAAGAAGGCATGTTTTGGTGAGAAAGGCTCACATTTTTATAGAAGAAGTTGAAGGATACCTGGAGAAGTTAGTGACAAATGGTTGAGGGAGGGATAGCTAGAGAATAAAAGATTTCAGGGTCAGACAAACATAAAACACAAATAGAGGTGGTACAAGCACAAAAGATCAAGACACCAGTGGATGGACACTAACAGACAATGGAAACCTGCTAATGTGAAGGACTTGCCAACATACAAGGTATGGGAATTGATGCATAAGGTAGTGAAACACCTAGGTGATGGATGGAGTAGGGTACATGTAAGATGTCAGACTGACTCAGAGGCAACATACACAAACATCAATCACATCCATTGCTGATGTCATGTGCAGGCTATACCTCTGGTGGCTTGATGGTCAAGGTCTACATAAGGTGCTCCATGACGGTGGTATAGGTATCCAGCTTTCAGTGCACATCAGATGTCAGTAGTCTCTTCAGCTGCTGCAGGAGGCCACAGGGAACCCCTTCAGGCTACTATGAAAAAAGCAGCCTCCACCGTCTCATGAAAAGTGGCCACAAAGTCCATTAGTGAGTCCTCAATGTCACTTTCAGCAG
The DNA here is from genome assembly GCF_019279795.1 of Protopterus annectens. Lineage (NCBI taxonomy): Eukaryota > Metazoa > Chordata > Ceratodontiformes > Protopteridae > Protopterus > Protopterus annectens. Next base: position 1,092,105,100 of record NC_056743.1, on the reverse strand, counting down.
GTCAACCTCTGTCACCCTACTGATAGGTGAGCTGGGGAACCATGGATGTCACCTTCCTGATAGATGAACCTGGAAACTACCGATGACCCAGCAATAGAAGCATTAGACAACATTGTTTGAGGATTACCACTACAGCTTCTCTGCCACAGCCACTACTTGACCCTCAAAAGAAAAGAAAAGAAAAGAAAGAACCCATTAAGATACACATATGTTACTTATACAGCTGTGACTGCACATGGTATATGCAACCCATTGCTGGGAGAGGTTCGATTGCCTCCTGCACTATCCCTGCATATTAGCATTCCACTCCTCAGCCAGCAAAGATAGTACTGCAATTTTGAAATTAAGTAGAAAGGCATGGTATAATATCTGAATATTATTTCCTTTATCCACCTGGTTTTTTTTTTTTTTTTTTATCCTTCAACAATCCTTCTGGTGATGAGAGAATTGATCCCCACTGTCTTCACAGTAGAACAGTTAAGTAACATTTTAGGACTGCTGCAATCCACCTTTAGGAGGACAATAGCTTCCAGTCAAGAGTTGAGACCTCCTGATCTCTGTGTCCATGACTTTTCTAGAAACCAGATTGGCAGGATGGTTTCTTTCTAGTATTTTCCTGTTTTTAATGTAGGTTGCTGTGTGCCATACAGAAACCACATGTAATGCTGGCTGATCCAGATCCTAGCAGTGAAGGTCTTATCATTCTTTATGTTAATATGAGGTTTTGATCAACTTGTTACATGAACAAGATAGGTGCTGAGAAGGCAGAAATCCATATATGTTGTCATGGGATCCTCAACAAAAGCTGTGAGCAGCCAGAAGCACCAATGTAAAACAATGCTGGATCCCACTGCTCTGACAACACCTACTGTGGCATTATAGATGGCTTGGATCATAAAGTTGCCCATGTCTGTACAGATAGTCTGAAGACGTTTGTGTATGGTACACAAACGAAAAGCGCTTTACTCCACTTTATTAATTAAATATATATTTTTTATTACTTGGTCGTTTCAGTGCCGCTATTCCTGATTTATTATGTGTTCTTAATTTGTTCTTAGTTTGCTGTTTGCCTCAGTTATTTATTCTGTACAGATAGTGTTCGAGACCTTTAATTTATCTTTTTTTGATCAGTCCAGTAACTAATATAACATATGATGCATTTCAAATACCAGGTCCCTCTTACAAAATGTGATCTGAGCAAGATAGTGCAATGCATGCAAAACAGGGTATTATACATGAGGATGCATTTACTAAATCTTGCCATCACTCAAGACTCTCTGTCTGGTGAATTTACAGCTGGGATCTAAGGAAAAGCAGCCTTACACAGAGTCTCAAGGGACTTTGTTATTTACTTGGGGGTTAATAGTAGCAATCATGTCCAGGTTCTTCCATGTAATTTTGATAGCATCTTTTAAGATGTTCTTGAATAGTGGTACCACCTTGAAAGGTAAACGGAAGTAAAACAACAGGGATCATCTGTGATGAGATGGAATATTGTTGTTGCTTTTATTTGTGTACTGATTTATTTACTTATGCATTGCTTTTCGGAATACAGTACTCACCTTCTCTTATCCATTCTTAAAATATCATTGCTGAACTGAATTTAATATGTTATATTATATTATACAATGACCCCCCCCCATTAATATTCCAAAACTTGGACACTGATTGGCCAGTGTGCCCATTGTAAATCCCACAATATATCAACAGAAAAAGGTCCGGTCGCTCCATTGGTATAAAGTGTCCAAAACCTTTTTTTTTTTATAAATAAAAAAAAAAAAAAACAGAGCAACAGAGACTTTCTTTTCTCCGTTGCTTCTGTTTCAAAGCATTGATGTACTGGGTAAGTACAAATGCAAGTCCCATACACATGTGCAGTACATCAACACAAGGAAGCAGTGTACCACCACCGGCGGAAGAACAGTAATGTGCCATTATACAAAGACATTATTTAAGAAAAGTAAGTATTTTTTTTCTTAAATAATGTCATTGTATAATAGCAATAACCGACTCCGTGGTTGTGATATATTGAAATTTACCCACGGTTGGCTTTATTTACTCACTCAGGCTTCGCTCTTGTGATTAAACCACGCCAACCATGGGTAAATTTTTGTTATACCACATCACGTCATTGGTTATTGCTTAATTATATTATATTATATTATATTATATTATATACAACTGCACTGATTTTAAAGTATTAGGACTGTATGATAATTGCTTTTTGTGTTTATTGTCTTTGCTTATACGGTTTGATTTATAGCTGAAGAGGGGCCTTGGGCCAATTCACTTATATGGTTAACAAATCTTATATCAACAAAAAATAAATATAGGTGGGGAGGGCCAGCCCTCTTCTACTGTATCATTTGTAAGTATTGCCCAAATGTGGTCTTCTCAGGAAAATGAAGAGAGTTGTCCCCTTACTCATTACTGCGGTCTTCTATGATAATATCTGAGGATAATTCAATGTTTTGTTTCTGTTAACACCTTTCTGATTTTTTAGAGAGAGGTTCAGAACTGGAAGACACCAAAGTTCTCTTGGCAACGAAAGTAACAGGAGGTCTTGAAGGAGTCTTTTACAAATGGAAAGATAAGGGCTGAGCCTGCCGTTAAGGAGAAAAACACCAGTCTTCTCGGTATCAGAAATTAAAGTGCAAATAGGGAGGGAATATATATTAACAGAAAATTGCTGTATTCTTAGGTATTTCTCTTACTCTGAACTACTGTGATCTCAGCATTACTATATATATAAGTACTGTATGTGGGGTGAGTGCAGCTTTCTACATCATGGGGCACATGGGACACAGAGTGACAAAGCTAGCAAATGCTTTAAATGTGCAACAGCAAGTTTCCCAATTTGTTGTTTCTTGTGAAGTTTCCATTTTTCAGAGTATCAGGACTGACAAATGATGTGTCAGAATTATGATATGGAACCCTCTGAAGCTATTGTATGGCCATTCATCTACAGTTTTAAAATGAATTACAAACTGTATCTTCATTCCAGGGATAAGGCAGGTTTTGCTACTTCAGTTGCACAGTGGATGTTATAATCTACCCTTAAAGAGCCTCTAAATATATAATGCTTTGTCAAATAACGAACCCTACAATGATAATCCTTATGATATGCATAATACAGTCGCATAATAAATTAAAATAAAACAGACATACAAATAATAGGAGCATTGCTGTAAGATAGTCTCATGTCCCCTTGTTACTGTATACATTTTTAGTCTGGTAACTAACATTTCAGTTAGCATTTCTCTTTCAGTCTCTACCTGTCAGCTTATGATGATCAGAGGTAGTGCACACTTTATGCATATCATTGGAGTGTTCTCAAACTGTACAGGATGCAGCTGAATGTGTTGAGTTCATATGGCTTGCACTGGTCTGTATCTGATTTTTTTGTGTTTTGCTTTCTAACTTCATTTTCCTGTTTTTAGTCTACTACAAGGATTTTGTTGGTGCAGGTTTCTTGCCTTCCTGTGTATGAAAAAATAAGGAATATACAGGCGTGTGCAGTTACTTTCTTTTATAACCATGTGGCCCTCTAATTACCTTGACTCAAAATAGCAATCTTGCATGCTATAGGACATCTGACTGCTGAAAATCTGTCTGGGGACCAGTAACCTCTTTCATCGGACTTTCAAGTCCTACAGCAAATCCTGTGGCAGTAATCATATACAATATATACATTTATATATACAATTATATACAAAATATATAAAATACAAATAAAAAAAAAACAGAATAAATTCTGTCTGAATGTATTTTTACTTCATGCAGCTATTGTTAAGGTGACTTATCACAGAAGTGCACTTTCAGTGTAGTAAAGCTGGATATAATATAGACAATTATTATTGGGTTTCTAATCATAACCAGGATGTTATGTGTTTGAGGCATGGATGTCAAGAAAAAAGCCCAAACGAAATACCTAACAGCTTCCCATTGCTCTTCCGTTGGGGCCATTGATAGATGTTAATACAATAGGGCAAGACTAGTGCTTAACAGAACTACAAGATGCATAACCAAAGTTTAAGTGCCTTTCTGATATAAGAAAGGTACTTAACAAGCTTTTCTTTCTCTGATTTTGGAGCAACCACAGCACTCCATGCACTAGGGAAAAAATGCCTACGTCTGTTAACAAAACTGTTTGGAGGAAAAAAATGTGTTTACTTGCATAGTACACTGTGCTTAGTCTAAAAGTGCAATTGTGATCCCTCTCTGGTCCCAGTTATGGTGATATTTATCCATGTAATCAAATACAGAGTATTTTTCAATTAAGTGTATAGAAACAAGTGGTTTGATCTTCTTTAAGTCTTATAAAAGATATACACACAATGTTTTAATATTCTCCAGGAGGGGACAAGGTTTTAAAGAACGTAAAGAAAATTCCATCTGTCATTTATGATTTGTTTTAATAATAAATGCTAGAGAATAACTGTACCCAAGGATATGGTATACAAAAGACTATGCTCAGAATCATCATTGATAGTAATTTTAAATAACTATGAAAAAAATATCGCTAACATTAATACATTACATAACATGGAAGTAGTGAAGATATGATCGATTTAAAGGGAATGGTTACAATAAAACTGCCTTCAGTTGTTAATTATGCAGATAGCATAAAATGACTAGGGAATGCTTATCAACCAAATTGCAGCATATGTTGATGAAAGTTAAGGGAATAATATGTATCACTTAGTCTCTGAATAGTTATCGTGTGATGAATATTCTTAATAAAAATAGTATATTTTAGATGCGTAACCAAAACACTTATTGATGCAAATAAATAAAAATGCTGGCAGGCAGAGTTTCACAGGCACAAATCACTCAGGTGATGATAAACCAAAGGTGTATTTAATGATAAAAATCCACAAGAAAAATAAATAAAATGTGAGCTCTTTCGTTAAACAAGTGTTAACTTCATCAGACACCATTAAAATGTAAGACAACCATTTATATACATATAAAAAACACTCTGATTGGGTAAGCAAAGAGAGGTAGCTAGCTAAACAACACTGAGATAGAACATTAATTAACCCCTTGATGACTGTATTACAGTTAAAACTGTTACATCTTAAATACAACTAAAACTTGTGATTAAAAGCTAAATTACTAGTCTCATACTTGTGTCACAAATGGTTATAAACAGAATAAAATTAAAACCAAAGTCATTTTTAAAATCTCATATTACATGTTCACATAATGCTAAAATGTTACCCAAAGCAAAATACATACAAAAGTGATTGTGCTTAACAAATGTTTTAAGGTATTTTGTTCCTTTCTTGGGATTTTAATTTCAATACAGGACAGATGGACATCCTGTCATTTATCCCTGGCCATCTATCTGCCTGTAGTAAGATTTGCCACCTAAACTCCTTTAACTCTAACTGAAGTCCCCAAGGCTTTTTGTCACTGATGTCTACATGGTCTATTGCCATAAATGTGAAATTGTGGAAAGTGTTGTCTTGAATATGCCTCGCTAATGCATTGTTAATATTATTCTTTCTTATGGCATAGTTGTGTTCATAAATTCTGGCATTAAATTTCCTTTCTGTTTTGCCTACATAAAATGCTAGGCATTGATCACATGTGGCCATGTAGACTACTGCCTTGGAGTGACAGTTATATTTACCTTTTACATAATGGTCTATACCATTCACTGCTACCCGATTTCATTTTGTGGCACCAGTTACAAGACTCACATTTGTACATCCCTACACATCCTGTTCTAGTGTAGTTAGAATCTTTCCTAAGAAGGTCTTTTGAGTTTGAGCCCCTTCTGTATGTGACTATAGGTCTTTCTCCTATTTGTGCCCTGACGTTCAAGTCATCTATTAAAATGTCCCAGTTCTTATAAAAAATGGACATCAAGTGGTGTTAGTCGGAGTTGAATATAAGCACCATAGATCTACAAAAAGTACTTTTTTTTCAACTCAGGTCTCGCCTCTTCACTTTCAAAGGGGCTTTTGTCTAGTATGTTTTCATCAACTATGGGCTTAAAATGCCGTACTCTTTTTGTACCTATCACTTCCTGCATAAGCTCATTAAGAAAGTATGCTGGGTACTCCCTCCTCAAGAACATAGTTTTTAAATTGTCGCATTCTAAAAGAAAATCTTCTTCTCTGGAGATCATATGGATTGCTCGAACTAGTTGCCCTTTAACTACTGACTTCTTTTGATGCTTGGGGTGGGAGCTAGTGCAGGAACGAGTTTGAGTAGGTCTCTTTCCTGTGGATTCTAGTAGCATACTTTTCATTATGTGTGTCTTTGTATAAGTGGACATCAAGGTAATTCATATAATCCAGGTTAATCACCCAAGTGAACTGCAGGAATGTAGTGGTGGTGTTAAGATATCTCAAAAGTTCTTCCAAGTCAACCAGTGACCCATTCCATATCAATCTGATATCATCTTGATATCTGTAATACAGTTTGACCTTAGAATAGTACTGGGACTGAAATGCATAATTTCTTTCCCAATATACCATTACCATGTTCAAGAATGCTCCACCACATGCTAAACCCATTGCCACTCCTATAGTCTACAAAAAGTACCTGCCATTAAAGGATAAATAGTTGTTTCTTAAAACAATTTCTAATAATTCCAAAATTAGATTAATTTTCTCCTGGTTAACTTTGTATAACAACAATAGGTCACCCACACACTCAAGACTAATTTCTTGTGGGATGACCGTGTACAGGTCTTTTACATCTATAGTGACCATGATGTCACTTATGTCATGCCTGGTTTTGTTCATGTGTTCTAAAAAAGCCCAGGAGTCTTTACAAATTTGGCTTTCATTACGCAATATTTTCTTCAGCTCATGGTCTAAAAATTGGGCACAAGCAGTGGTAATGGAGTGTCTTCCATCCACTAAGGGCCTCATAGGTGAATTTAAGAGGCTCTTGTGGATCTTGGGAATAAAAAAGAACACTGGTATCCTTGGGCTAATGATGTTAAGATAATTATGTAAGGAAAGGTCAATTCTTCCTTCTAGAAACATGTCAGTGGGTTGGCTGTGGATTTTTCTATATGCTGCATTTAATTCATTAAGGGACACTTCCATGTAATTTTCTGTGTCTAACATAGCCAACATTTTATCACTGTATGTGGAAGAGTCCATGATTACAACCCCTCCCCCTTTGTCAGGTTTCATAACCCTGATGCCATGTTCTTACAGTTCCAATAAACAATCATGTTCACTTTGGTTCATGTTGTGAAGTGTTTGAGCTGGCCTGTGTTTGTTCTTATTTAAATTATACAGGTATACTTCATAAACTTGTTCATACATTGCTAGCTTCGGGTATTTCGATATACACACAATGTTTTAATATTCTCCAGGAGGGGACAAGGTTTTAAAAAATGTAAATAAAATTCCATTTGTCATCTATGATTTGTTTTAATAAGAAATGCTAGAGAATAACTGTACCCAAAGATATGGTATACAAAAGACTATGCTGAGAATCATCCTAGATAGTAATTTTAAATAACTATGAAAAAATATCGCTAACATTAATACATTACATAGCATGGAAGTAGTGAAGATATGATCGATTTAAAGGAAATGGTTACAATAAAACTGCCTTCAGTTGTTAATTATGCAGATAACATAAAATGACTAGGGAATGCTTATCAACCAAATTGCAGCATATGTTGATGAAAGTTAAGGGAATAATATGTATAATTTAGTCTCTGAATAGTTATGATGTGATGAATATTCTTAATAAAAATAGTACATTTTAGATGCGCAACCAAAACAAATATTGATGTAAATAAATAAAAATGCTGGCAGGCAGAGTTTCACAGGCACAAATCACTCAGGTGATGATAAACCAAAGGTATATTTAATGATAAAAATACACAAGAAAAATAAATAAAACGTGAGCTCTTTCGTTAAACAAGTGTTAACTTCATCAGACACCATTAAAATGTAACACAAACATTTATATACATATAAAAAACATTCTGATTGGGTAAGCAAAGGGTTTGGCAGCTAGCTAAGCAACACTGAGATAGAACATTAATTAACCCCTTGATGACTGTATTACAGTTACAACCGTTGCATTTTAAATACAACTAAAACGTGTGATTAAAAGATAAATTACTAGTCTCATCCTTATGTCATGAATGGTTATAAATAGAATAAAATTCTCTAAATAATAAAATAATAAAAGTCTCTGAATAGTTATCGTGTGATGAATATTCTTAATAAAAATAGTATATTTTAGATGCGTAACCAAAACACTCATTGATGTAATGTAGAAATGTAATGCACCTCATACCTAAAAGAAAAATATATTGATGGCATTATAAAGAGCCTAAAGTTCATTTCATACTAAACCTATGTCCACTAAACTGCCAGACAGCACTTCACCTCTGGCAATTGTATGCAGTGCCAATACATCAAGCAGATAAATGTTTTTGCCCATCCAAACCTGCAAGGTCAGTTTTGTACTAGAGACATATTAGTTGTTATTCATGTTGGATCCATTTCTTGGCTGTGTGCAGCTGGGTTGCTTTTATGCTGAAAAAAAGGTCCCTATGTACAAGGATAGATGAGTAAATCAGTAGTGCTACTTTTTAAAGCCAGCATATTGTTCTGATTCATCAAAGAGTTTTAAAACAAATCGCAAGTTTAAGCACAAATTACATGAAAAGAAAATACCCTACACTATGGCAGAAGAATCTGAAAATTATCTCATGTATATTCGGGGTAGTATAATTTGTATTTTGCCATCCATCCTGGCAGGAAGATACATGACGTGTTTACTTTAAAACCTGTTTTAAAAATAAAGTTTAGATGTACACAAAAAAAAGTAGCAAATGATATAATGATAGAAGGTTTGAAGCCTTCAGCCTTCATTGACTGACTTTGTGACTCTGAGCAAGTCACTGAACCAGACATACCTCACAGGCTGAGTCTGGAAAAGTTCCATGAAGATCAGTGCCCTACCCTAGAAAACAAATGCAAATAAAAAATAAATAAAACAAAATAAAATCTATCTGAATGTATTTTGGATGCTTCTGCCTTTACTCTTAAATGTTAGTTGGAATAACGAGAAGGAGGCCACGCCAATGAAGAGAAGTGCAGCTGAACCAAGCAAACCTTCACGATAACACTTAATGCGTAGTTGTATCAAAAAGCAAAAACACCACCATAACGTACCAGATAATCCTTTATTGACCTAGGTTTCGTTCATCAACGAACTTCCTCAGAATACATTCAAGCCTACAATCACCACATTTTTATACTATTACGCATATTCTTAATTGATGAATTAACACATAACCCCTCCTAAATTGGATAACTTATTTAAAGGGGTATTACGTTAACCATAATAAAATACTCAGTGTGAATACCTACTACAAGCATTCATGCCAATGATAAAAAATAAAACTATACATGTAAAAAACTACTTAAAATCATTAAATAAATATGTGCACTTGTATATGTATAATAAATGTGCATGGTATACACACATACATACATATAACCAACATGCACATATATAACATATAACCAATAACAATTGACCCTCTTCCCACGTACTGGACAATTAATACAACTAATATCTACCAGACATTATTATGACATAAATAGAATAGAATGCCTAAACAATTTTATTTACATTGTATATATTGTGCATTTAATGTACACATGTTATGGACTTCATTATGATAATTGCAAATAATTCAATATATATGATGACAATATTCCATGTTTATAATCTTATGGTAATAAACCATATCTCCGTATCTATATATAGACACATAATATGATTCATCAATGTTAAAAATTGATGTTAAAAATTGAAATAGTATATACTTACTATAATATTTGTTATGAGTGTAACCCTGCTTCTTCAGGAAATGAATTCCCACATACTTATGTTTACTGCTTATTAATTGCTGTATACTATCATGTATCTATAATTAACCATTTATATTATTAATTCTTAACAGCGGCATAAGCGTAAAATATTCATTTAATCCTGGACTATTATATGAATTTAATACAAGTTGCCATCTTAATTCTTGCATATCTAAATGGTATTTTGTGATCTTTCCTTGTTGGTCATATTGTATTTGATTAATAACACAAAATTTAAATGTATGATTAACGTTGTCCTTGACATGTCTTGCTAAAGCATTAGTAGTTTTTTGATGTTGTATATCTAAAAGGTGTTCTCTTATACGATCCCTGAAACACCTGTTGGTTTTTCCTACATAAAAAGCTTTACATTGCTGACATAAGGCCAAGTAAACAACATTTTTTGTGTAACAGTTATAATGACCCTTTATATTAATTCTGCAATCATTTACAAAAACTACATTATCTGTATGATTTATATGGCTACATATAGTACATTTCCCACATTTATAATTCCCTTTTTGTCTGTTCGTACTTATATCTTTACTACTGTTGTGTTCCAATAAATTTTTAAATGATGGACTTTTTTTATATACAAATTTTAATGGTCCTTGAAAAAATTCTTTCCAAGTTCTATCATTTATCAGTAAGTTCCAATTTTTTCTAATTATTGATTCTATAATCTTAAAAGAGTCATTATAGGTAGTTATATATAAGGGAACATTATAGTTTTTATTTTTGTCCTCATTGTTAGGTATATTAATGTCTGTCAATGAATTAATAATACCAGATAATAAAATAGATGTGTATATGCCATTTTGCCTTTTTGTTTTAACTTCATTATATATTTTATCACATAGGCTTCTTGGATATCCTCTATTTGTGAACAAATTAATGATATACTGTAACTCATGATGAAAATCATCTATGTCACTTACCATCCTGGCCGCCCTGACCATCTGTCCTTTAACAATAGCTTTTTTCTGATGGTCAGGGTGCCAGCTATTAAAATGTAAATAGGCGTTTGAAAACGTAGACTTTCTATGAATCTTCGTTTTCAAACTTTTTGTTTTTTCATTATATAATATATTTACATCCAAATAGGTAATATTGTCCTTACTAAACTGATAAGTGAATTTCAAAAATCTAACTGTTGTGTTAATATATTCCAAAAAGGACTCCAATGTATTTCTATCATAATTCCAAATAATAAAGATGTCATCAATATATCTAGTGTACATCTTAATATACTGGTAATATTCTGACTGAAATAAATAATTATTTTCCCAATAACTCATGATTAGATTAGCATACATGGGGGCACATGGTGCCCCCATGGCTATACCACTTGTTTGCTGATAATAGCATCCTTCAAAATATAGGAAATTATTTTTAAGGACCATTTCCATCAAATTAATCAATGTATTGATTTTGTCTTGTTCATATAAATGTGTTTCAAATAATTGTTCTTCGAGCCATATTAAACCTATATCATTTGGTATACATGTGAAAAGATAGAAGACATCAATAGTTACAAATATACATTCTTCTTCTATTTTAATTTTATTAAGTCTATTCAAAAAATCCCATGAATCCTTTGTAATATATTTGAATTTTGTCATACTTTCCTTGAATTAATAATCCAAATACTGACTAATATAGCAAGTTTTACTTCTTTTCCCATCTACTATGGGTCGAAACTGAAGATTATTAAGGCCTTTATGTATCTTTGGTATACCAAAGATACCACTAATTATTGGATATACATTAATTAGATACTCATGTTCTTTCTCTGATATCTCACCCTGATATAATATGTCATCCAATGATGTATCTATTCTTTTAAAGGCTATATTAACTTGATTTTTACTCACTTCCTCATAAGTTTCACCCAATAGCATGTTGGTCATATAAGTACTATAGTCATTGCTGTCAACTATGACCATACCATTGCCTTTATCTGGCCTCATAATTCTTATCTTTGTGTTGTTGCTTATTTCTTCAAAAAGTAACTGTTCTTCATATGTCATATTTGAATGTATTTTGTTTTTATATGTTTTATGAAATCTTCTCATTTCATATTCACTTATTTTTTCAAACATATTTATATCTTCATTCATGGGTGGATTGAAAAGACTGGGTTTTGTAAAATTATTACCCTGTTCATTGTGAGATTCCATTTTATTCTGAAAAAATACTTTTAAATTTAATTTGCGTGTAAATAGTTTTAAGTCAATTATAGAATCCACTACATTTCCTTTTTTACATGGGACAAAACTAAATCCTTTGGAAAATAATTGAACATGCTTTCCACTAGTAATAAAGCTGGAATAATTAAATATTCTGAAATCTTTATTGTCATTAGTTACTATGACTGGATTGCTTAAAAATGCCTGTTCGTATTAATTCCATTTTCATCAATCACTATGTGTTCATTCCTTGTTTCATTTGTTCCCAAAGAATTTAAGATGTATGTATCTGGGTTACAATCTATAAAAAAATTAACTTCATGAATTTTCCTTTCCTGATGACATCCATATCCATGTGTTGATTCTATCAACTCTGTTGTCATTCCCACATTTGTATTATGGTCAATATTACTCATAACATCATCATATTCATATATACTAAGTTTCATTAGTTCATTATCTGCATCACTATTCAAAAATTCTTGATCTTGTGTCTCCACTGGTGTATATGCACCCATATAAGTACTCATAGAATCATTGCATACAAAGCCTATTGCACAAGCGGTACTGTCGCTTCCGATATCATAAATGTTGCACATATTATTATGGACAGTGTCTGTGTGGCTAAATTCACCGTCTAATACATAATTATTCAACCTACCCACATCATCAAAACAAGCGTTTACACAGTGAACTGCATTTGTGTGTTGTAATTCACCATTAATGCTACTGTTCGTCTTATTCATGATGTCGACATGTTCATGAATACTATACGGCATTATGTCTCCATCTATATTACTGATGAGAGGTACTTGTGCTTTTACCCCCCCCAAAGTATGTATGCAATCACTGATGTTAATAGCATCATGTCGTCTACTTCCATGTATATTTCCGGTAGTATTGTATGTTGATGTTTGAGTGGTAACCGCGTAATGTGAAACGGTATCTGTATAATTAAAATTAAAATTACTACACACAGTATTGTGATTGGAAGTACTCACATGGGTAAAATTGTCATATTCACAACGAACTGTATTACCATCTTGTGTTATACAATGATTACAATAGTCCGTTGTTAAATCAGAAGGTAACAATTGACTGTTCATTTCCTTTTCCAGCGTTGCGTGTGACTCCCCAAAAAAGAATTTTTTGGTTTTGTTCCTGTGACTGAATGTTCCTGTTGATTTGTGCGATTCGTATGCTGTTTTAAACGATCAGATCTTCTAATACTTTCAGCCGCCATTCCCCCGCTTTCATTTTGAACTTCTGTATCATCTTCTCCTTCGTAAGGCGGATTGACGTCATCCGTAACTTCCGCTGTGCTTACTTGTGTTCTGTTACCATGGTTTTGTGCAATATAGTTAACAGATTTAGGATATGCCTGTTTAGTAGCATATCTGTTGATGTCTCTCTGTAGTTTGGAATTTTTCTTTTGAAATAGGATGTCACAACTGTGTGTGACATCCGCAATGATGTGCGAGTATTGATCATAGTTTTGATCGAACAAAAGGTCTTTCGAGATGTCTCTGTTGAGAATTTCCAGTTCATTTAGCAAGCTTTCAATTTTAATATTGTTGTATCTAATGATAATCTCCATTAATTGGATGCCGCATGTATCAAAAAATGCGTGCAGTTCATTGAGCATTTGTGCCTGTTGTTCGCTACCATTGGGATATCTACAGAGACGGAGACCTTTAGGGACAATGCCCAATTCTATGTAACTAGTCAAATAACTATTCTCTAATTGTGTTCTTTTGAGCTTAAACAACTTAACTTCAAAGGATTTCAACATTGCTTGCATAGATATGGAAGGACCCGTATTGTCCAAGACTGTACGTGGTGAAGGTACGTTGTTAAGAAAACTGTATTTGTTATTTCTTAAAAAGTCAAGGTTATTAACATCAGGAACCTGATTACGCTGTGTAGGATTACCTTGGAGTGTCCTGTTAGGTGGTGTAGGCTGTGTGAGGGGTAAGCCCAAGCTATCCCCTGAGCTACTCGCTCCTTCCGCATCTCTGGAAAGTATTTGCTGAATGAGAACCGAATGTTCTCTAAGGGTTTCCTGCATTTGCTGCAACACACTCCCGACGTCCGCTAAACCACTCTCGCCAGCCATAAAACTAGGAACCAAACACGAACACAAACTGATAGTTGGAATAACGAGAAGGAAGCCACGCCAATGAAGAGAAGTGCAGCTGAACCAAGCAAACCTTCACGATAACACTTAATGCGTAGTTGTATCAAAAAGCAAAAACACCACCATAACGTACCAGATAATCCTTTATTGACCTAGGTTTCGTTCATCAACGAACTTCCTCAGAATACATTCAAGCCTACAATCACCACATTTTTATACTATTATGCATATTCTTAATTGATGAATTAACACATAACCCCTCCTAAATTGGATAACTTATTTAAAGGGGTATTACGTTAACCATAATAAAATACTCAGTGTGAATACCTACTACAAGCATTCATGCCAATGATAAAAAATAAAACTATACATGTAAAAAACTACTTAAAATCATTAAATAAATATGTGCACTTGTATATGTATAATAAATGTGCATGGTATACACACATACATACATATAACCAACATGCACATATATAACATATAACCAATAACAATTGACCCTCTTCCCACGTACTGGACAATTAATACAACTAATATCTACCAGACATTATTATGACATAAATAGAATAGAATGCCTAAACAATTTTATTTACATTGTATATATTGTGCATTTAATGTACACATGTTATGGACTTCATTATGATAATTGCAAATAATTCAATATATATGATGACAATATTCCATGTTTATAATCTTATGGTAATAAACCATATCTCCGTATCTATATATAGACACATAATATGATTCATCAATGTTAAAAATTGATGTTAAAAATTGAAATAGTATATACTTACTATAATATTTGTTATGAGTGTAACCCTGCTTCTTCAGGAAATGTTCTTATTTAAATTATACAGGTATAGTTCATAAACTTGTTCATACATTGCTAGCTTCGGGTATTTCGATATACACACAATGTTTTAATATTCTCCAGGAGGGGACAAGGTTTTAAAAAATGTAAATAAAATTCCATTTGTCATCTATGATTTGTTTTAATAAGAAATGCTAGAGAATAACTGTACCCAAAGATATGGTATACAAAAGACTATGCTGAGAATCATCCTAGATAGTAATTTTAAATAACTATGAAAAAATATTGCTAACATTAATACATTACATAGCATGGAAGTAGTGAAGATATGATCGATTTAAAGGAAATGGTTACAATAAAACTGCCTTCAGTTGTTAATTATGCAGATAACATAAAATGACTAGGGAATGCTTATCAACCAAATTGCAGCATATGTTGATGAAAGTTAAGGGAATAATATGTATCATTTAGTCTCTGAATAGTTATGATGTGATGAATATTCTTAATAAAAATAGTACATTTTAGATGCGCAACCAAAACAAATATTGATGTAAATAAATAAAAATGCTGGCAGGCAGAGTTTCACAGGCACAAATCACTCAGGTGATGATAAACCAAAGGTATATTTAATGATAAAAATACACAAGAAAAATAAATAAAACGTGAGCTCTTTCGTTAAACAAGTGTTAACTTCATCAGACACCATTAAAATGTAACACAACCATTTATATACATATAAAAAACATTCTGATTGGGTAAGCAAAGGGTTTGGCAGCTAGCTAAGCAACACTGAGATAGAACATTAATTAACCCCTTGATGACTGTATTACAGTTACAACCGTTGCATTTTAAATACAACTAAAACGTGTGATTAAAAGATAAATTACTAGTCTCATACTTATGTCATGAATGGTTATAAATAGAATAAAATTCTCTAAATAATAAAATAATAAAAAGTCTCTGAATAGTTATCGTGTGATGAATATTCTTAATAAAAATAGTATATTTTAGATGCGTAACCAAAACACTCATTGATGTAATGTAGAAATGTAATGCACCTCATACCTAAAAGAAAAATATATTGATGGCATTATAAAGAGCCTAAAGTTCATTTCATACTAAACCTATGTCCACTAAACTGCCAGACAGCACTTCACCTCTGGCAATTGTATGCAGTGCCAATACATCAAGCAGATAAATGTTTTTGCCCATCCAAACCTGCAAGGTCAGTTTTGTACTAGAGACATATTAGTTGTTATTCATGTTGGATCCATTTCTTGGCTGTGTGCAGCTGGGTTGCTTTTATGCTGAAAAAAAGGTCCCTATGTACAAGGATAGATGAGTAAATCAGTAGTGCTACTTTTTAAAGCCAGCATATTGTTCTGATTCATCAAAGAGTTTTAAAACAAATCGCAAGTTTAAGCACAAATTACATGAAAAGAAAATACCCTACACTATGGCAGAAGAATCTGAAAATTATCTCATGTATATTCGGGGTAGTATAATTTGTATTTTGCCATCCATCCTGGCAGGAAGATACATGACATGTTTACTTTAAAACCTGTTTTAAAAATAAAGTTTAGATGTACACAAAAAAAAGTAGCAAATGATATAATGATAGAAGGTTTGAAGCCTTCAGCCTTCATTGACTGACTTTGTGACTCTGAGCAAGTCACTGAACCAGACATACCTTACAAGCTGAGTCTGGAAAAGTTCCATGAAGATCAGTGCCCTACCCTAGAAAACAAATGCAAATAAAAAATAAACAAAACAAAATAAAATCTATCTGAATGTATTTTAGATGCTTCTGCCTTTACTCTTAAATGTCACACAGAACGGATTTTATTCCATGTTACCAACCTTTTGGCTAAGATCAAGTGGGATATTATGTGTGTAGCTTGTTGTTACATAATGTACCCCACTTTAGATATTCTTTTCAGCTCCAACAATTTAATTTATCCTGTGCCTTGATGTGTCAGCTTTAAGCATGCTAATTAAATATGTGAGCATTTGAGAAACATGTTGGCACTATTTTCATGACAGAACAGCAATGTTGCAAGTTGTTAGAAAGTATGTCAACCAGTCATATAAGGGTCACTTAATACCACTCTACACATCACAGGAAACACTTCCATAGACATACTGAATTATGTACATTCTGCTGAGAATGATTAAATGGACTGTGCTTTGTTTGACAAGAGAAAAGCACCATTACACTTCATTGTTCGGTAATCTCCTTCCATGAGCTGCCCTCTGAAGTCTTCAGTGGTTCTTTCATAACAGCATAGATGGAAATGTCTTCTATAGCATTTCATGACTATACACATGCGCGTGCGCACACACAAGTTCACAGGGAGCAGAAGCCTGCTGGCTGTCATATCTGAAAGAAAATATTTGTTCTACCACTAAAGGCATAACTATTTTTTTCCTTACTATTTATACAGAAAGAAGGTTGGTTATTTAAATCTAATGGTATAGACATTTAAAACTAAGCCATATGTAATGCAAAAATAAACCTGGGCAAACCTTTAGAAGCTCTGAAAACTATTCTCATTAATACTGACCTAGGAACATCCCTGACAACACAGGACAGCAATAACCCAACCATCCAGGAAGACAGCTGTAAACTTCATTAGCAAGCATTTGTTCAGCACACATGGAAGTCAGCTTAATGTGAAAGATGGTTTGGCAGTGACTGTACCCCAGGTGACCTGGCTATGGCTGGAGAAGCCAAATAGGGAAAGGATGGGAGTAAATTGCCAAAGCCACCTTGCTTATTCTAGTGGAGGGTGTCAGTGCAGTCCTGATATAGGAGTTCAGTCTGAGAGAAAAAAAAAAACAAAGTGCATCTTCTACGAATGTGGGGAGGGTTAGCCCACAAATGAATGCACACCAGTATAGCTGAGGATCATCTATGCATGCAGTGGTACACTGCAACAGCATTAGAACAACACCATGGACATTGCACAGTGTTTTCAGCCAATGAGAGCTGGGCAAGTAGTATCCAGAAAAAAAATCTCCTAACCCCACTGGAATATATCAGTTGTCTTTGGCGTTTGCATCCTCCTTTTCATAGTGCCCATGGGTGCCAAGAGTCAGAGAGACTGAATGGGGCAACTTAGCATAAGAGTTTGATAGTCACAGGTGGCATGGAAATCAAAACAATATGAAAAGCAAATGCAGTGAATAAACACTTCTCAATTATATTTAGCAACTATAATTTAGAAGTGTTTACTCACTGCATTTGCTTTTCATATTGTTTTGATTTCCATGCCACCAACTCTGCTTTCTTGGCTGGAATGTCTTCTGTGTGGAGTTTGCATGTCCTCCCCGCAGTCGAGTGGCCTCCAAAAGACATGCTTGAATGGGCGTGCCTTCACTGAAGGTTGGGCATCGGGCTGGCAAGTTGGCACCATAAAAATCTACTGCCAATCATTAGTGGACCGGAGTTCCACTATGGCGACCCCTAACCAGTAAAAGCCGAAAAGAAATGTGATAATTCTGCTACATAGACCTCTGACGTAAGAAATGGAGGAAATAAGATGGCAAGGCTGCTGCAGGTTGCTATGACAACTGCTCTTTAGCAGCAGTTTCCTATCAAAGAGACCATGGAATGGTGAAACCCCTCTCAGCCAATCAGAGAATGGAGAATGAAGGCTGAACTGCACATAGACTGCACTGAATATTATAGTAGCTAATAAGGGTAAGGCAGGATTGAATTGTTCTGATCATAGTATCACAAGATCATGGGTGTTACAAAGAACATTTTTTCATACAATTTCATATTTTGTCAGTCTTAAGAGTAATTCTAAGGGATTCACCCAGATCTGGTTATAGAGGAGGTTTCAATCTTGAGAATTGTTTTTTGTTTTGAAAATAAACTAGTCAAAATGAGTCTGATTTCTAATTCGAATGTGGGTACTAGTAAAGGTGGTATGTGCAATCATTGTATTTTTATTAATGGGAAGAATGGAGGCCAAGTCTTAGAGAAAGCCTGACCCTAGATTAAGAGTTCCTGGGTGAATTGTGGGACCAGGGCTGTTGTTTACTTGGCTAACTCTATGTTATATAACACATTTCACAGAGGTAAAACAGAATGTATCTTTAAAGAAAGAATTTACGAACAAATCTATAGTATACAAAAGGGTAATAACAAAAATGCATTTCACAAACACTTCCAGGTCTGTCGAAATTGCACCATGTTTGTATTTTGTATCTTAGAGAAAATTAGCATGGATTATACATGGGGGAGTTGGGAAATACATTTAGAATATTATGAATTATATCGCAGTGAATGTTAAATGCCACAACACCATCAGGTTTAAATGAGTCTATGAGCATCAACAGTATATTAAAACTAAGAACAGTAAAACTATAATTCCTGATAACTTTATTAATTAAGCTGCTTAAGTAGGTCTTCATAATCTACATACATGTGTACATGTGTCTTCATACACTTTTTGAATATGTAACTTTTTCATATACAAGTCTGGTAAAAATATGTTAGTATTTTTCATTATAATTATTATTATTTTGCATGCTTAAGTTCACATTTTAAATGGGTCATTATGTTTAAAACTGTCACATGACTAGGGTTGATTTGTTAGGTGACAGATTTTGTATTAAATATTAGTTTAGATTTCAGTATTTCATTCTGATGAAGTTTTTTCTTTAAATATGAAAAAACTATTTTGTTTTGTTTTGTTTAAATATCAAAAGTGAGTCCAATTAGAAGGGAATTATTCTGAGTGGGAGGAGGGTCTCTATGTGAATGGTGAAATACTTGTCAGAAAAAAAATATCACAACTTTTATTTCTAGATGGTTTCTATGAATTAATCCTGATCAAAGTAGGAAGTAGATGTACTCTGCCAATGTTTTTTTTTTTCAAACAGGTATTCTGTGTGTACAATGAGTGGAATTTTTTGTGGTATTTCATGACAGAAATGAAAAAGCAAACAGTATATTGCTTTTGTAATTATTGCTAAATACATATTGCTGGTATATCGGTTCCCTATTATATGATCGAAGACGCATTCTTTCGAATGCGTCTTGATCGAACTTGAAAGCACGAAATGAAAAAATACCGAAACAGCATATAAGCAAATTCTTTCCCTGAAAAAGAAATCGCTTGGATGCCTTTGTTATTTTGCCATTTTCATCACTCTAGTGTGATCTCGGAGTTGGTATATTTAAGTAGGGGGGGTGTGGGGGGCACAGCCCCCCCCCCACTTTATGTAATATTTTAAAGTTTTTTTTTTCTTTTTTGGAACAGCGATTTTTTTTTCCCTGGGAAAAAATTCACTGTTCTAAGTGTTTGGGTTTGTAAGCTTTCGCTTACATGGGGTCGATAAATCAGCATTCGCTTTTTAAGCATTCACTGATTTAATATAGAATCGGTACACCAGTACATATTTATCCATAAGGTCATATTTCTAAGCATATGAAGTGTCTAGATAGAGAAAAAGTACTGCTAACAGTTGTGAACCATTATTCAAAAATGTAATGTGCAGTAATTTTATTACCTTTAAACGAAAAAGTGTAACCTAATCAAGTCCAGAAAGTTTTACAAGAAATGTCAAATCAATTCAAAGATATAACTGAATATATTAAGAACCATCAATCAGCCTACATGGTTATTAAAATGTTGCAGGCTCACAAGATGCATTTGGTTTCTGAAATGGATGGCTTTGTAGCTTTTCATCTGGGTGGGGAATGAAATAGATTTTCAGATCATATTTACAATGAGTTAATGTAAATCCCACATATATTTCTCCATAAAGAGTACTTTTTCTGAATTTTGATGATGGAACTGCCAAAAATCCCTATACTGTCAATGGGAAAATGATCTATCCAGTTTCACTGGGATTTCTATAGTCGGCCAGCTCATTGCACTCCCAAAAAATATGTTCCCAGTCATCTCTTTCTTGCCTGTTACACCTCCAGTATTGGTTATCTACCTGAGGAACAATTCTTTGAAGTCTACTTGAGGTATAAAAATGCCTGTGTAATCACTTTCAAGCAAAGTTTCTTTAGCTGTTTTCTCAACATCCCTTTTCAAACAAATTTTCAAATGTCTTATCTTGTCATCACCCTACAAAAAGGGGAAATACTGCATCAAGTCATGTGTTGGGGTGTAATTATTTTACTATAGCCTTTGTTTTTGCTTAATTTACTTCCTATACTATTAAAATATTTCAGTTTATCAAATATAATTTTCTATCACATTTCAGACTGGTAACCTATAATATGATGTCATCCACAAAAACAACTATTTTCCTATTAGTGCTTCTCACTTTATATCTAGTTATATTTGATTGTCTTATGACCCTGGCTAATGTCTCTAAATACAATGCAAAGAGCAATGGTGTAAGTGAACACCCCTCCTAGTTGCTGTTGTAAGACTGAAAACTTTAGACAGCTTGGGTCTATATCAGATTATCAAAATCCGAATCCACCAAACACCTCTTCATTGAGCCTTTTTAATTGAAACCTAACATCCTCGAATGATCGTTACATCGAAACCTTTCCCATGGTAAGTAACCAGTGGGCCAACATAACAATCACATAAAAACACAAACATTTAAACCCCCTCACCCCCAAATGTGAGGGGATGTGCTCCACAACTAAATATACCAACTCTGAGATCATACTACAGTGGGGAAAAGGGCAAATTACCGATGATGGTCCACTGGTTACTTGCTGTGGGAAAATTTTCGATGTAATGATCGTTCGAGGATATTAGATTTCAATTAAGATGGTTCAATGAAGAGGAGTTTGGTGGATTCAAATTTTTATAATCTGATATAGACCCAGACAGTTCACCACCATACTTTTTCCTAGCTTGAGATCCTCTGTAGATATAAAATATTAATGTTTCCCATGTTTGTAGCAACCCAAGTGCCTCAATAAATCTCTTCATAAATTCTAAACTCACTCTTTCAAATGTTTTATTGGCATTCAAACCTACTAAAATTAAGATATTGTTATTGTCCAGTGAATATTTTTGAAAAAGAATGGTTCTGTTCACATTGTCAATTGTTTTCGTACATTCTATAAGGCCACACTGATCCAAGATATTATTCGCTGCAATATCTTTGACATTCCTTTTTGCCAAACTCATCAAAGGTTCATAGTTTAGCACTAGGCTAGCTGCCTTTGCAGGACATTTTAAGCCTAGGCAGTTATACCATTTGAGAATTATAAATGCTTCCCATTCATGATTCAGAATTGAAATGGGTCTGTGTGACCCTGGATCAACAGGAGCTTTTCCCTCCGTTGGTATAACTACCACTACTGCTTCTTTCCATGTCAAGGGCATATCCTTCCCCAGAAAAATATTGTTAAAAAGTACTAGCCAGACTTTTATTATCTCCTGCTCCTTCTTCTTCTTCTAAATTTTTGTTGTAATTCCATCACTACCAGAGATTTTTCCCTGGTTTCTGGTTTCTTATTGCTTCTTAAATTTAATTTTCCTTTATGTTTGATGTTAATGCCCCCATCTACTTCCACTAAGTGGGGAAGCTGTAGTTGTCTCATAGTTGTTACCATTTCCTGTGCATTGTTCTCAATCTCTGCATCTTGTCTATATACTGCACTTTAACATAACACTCATAATTTTCATGGGTCCACTTCTACCATACTATTCTCATAATTTCTCATTTAAGTTATTAACATTTCAGCCTTTTGTTACCTCAGATGTTGAACCAGCAACCTGTTTGGTCTAAGGTTCTGGTAAAAAGTAGTTGTCTTCAGACCACTGCTCTAAGTTCATTCATATTTTCTAAATACTCTTACATAGGCATTCTACCTTCTTTCAGTTGCTCTTCAACATGTTGTCTTTTACTTATTCTTTTTCACTTCTGTAAATCCGTTACTCTTTTGAGACCTGTAAATACCTACTGGGACTGTTATTTCATAGCACATTTGACTTCATTGTAACCATATTTCTAATCTTAAATTTACATTTATCCCAATTATGTGCACACTGTTCGCTACCTACATTCAAATCTAATAGCATCGCAGTTAAAGTTTGATATAACCAACCACTGAATAGTTTCCTTTTCAGAAGAAATTCTAGAAACACCAATGCTTACCAAAGTAGACATTTACTTGTTTTGTTTACATAACTGTATAAACCCATAGTCTGACACCATCACCATATGTATTTTCATAGTTTGTGCAATATTACAGTATTTTTTGAAATGTAACATCTATCTAATCTTGCTCAAGAACCAGATTCTCTGAAAAATGTGTATATTCTACTTCATTCTAGCTTATTTCCATTACACCAATAAGAACAAATACCTACATGTATTTCTGTAGGTATCTACAATTAGGTTGTGTTCTGCGATATCTTTGTTCCCCCCAGAGATTTCTTCCTTATTTCCATTAGCATGCCAGTCTCCAGCTAGTATCATGCATCCATGACAGAAGGCTATAGTTTCTCTATTAGTATTCCTTATATTTTGTCTCACTGCTTTTAATGGAATATAAAGTGCAACCAGTATAATTTTTATTCCCTGCCAACAACCTCTAACCACAATTAATCTTATATGCATATGCATATCCTTCATTTGTTCCTCAGTGTTTTTTCCTATACTTTTTTTTTTTTTTACTTAATATTAAGACGCCTTCTTTTTTGTTCTCATTGTGTCCCAGGAAAAAAGAAACTGTCCTCCCTACTTTTCTTTACAAAATGCTTGTGTTCTTTACAATTCGGGTAGGATTCCTGTAACATTATTATCTCTGGATTACCATAATTTGGTTTCTTGCCCTTTTATTTACTGTCAGCCAATGTATTAACATCCCAGCCTAATGATTCAAATTGTACCATAATAAGGCTTATATTTTGCTCTGCTTAGCTTGTGTTCTTTGTCTTTCCGGTCCTTCGTAGTCTGTTTCTATCACTTTTTACAAAACTTTCAAATACTTTTGTGTAATAATGTCACTACTGAACATAATCTCTTACTAAAATGCCCATTTTCCACTGTACCCAAGAAATCAGCAACATATAAACTATATACTTATTTTTGTCAAGGCAACAGAGCTGACACCATACAAACAGCAGTATAAAGTTTCTTCCAGTTTTCTTTATTCAGAATCAAACTCCGATGTACTCTTTTAGGTTGGATAACAGCCATTATAAATCATGAGCATTTATTTATTTTTTTTGCCTGATGCATTTTATTTCTAAAGCTGTCCATCTATCCTTGTGCTGCTAGATAGGCAGGCTATGTACTTTCTTTCATTTGTATATTGATTTCTACAGTTTGTTCATTCCTATAGGTAGTGCACATATTTTTACATGTTTCCCTTTTAACTTTAATTTTATATTTCAAAAGCTATAGCTATTTTCAAAAGGTCAAGACAGCCATGGCCTACATCCTAATACTGACCTAAAACACAACTCATTCTCCTTAATAATAAACTATACTACCTTTTAAAAGCACATACAACCACTACATATCTACACCCCTCATCTACTCATTGCTGATCACCAATTAACACACTTTCTCCCAACCTTTATTTAGTATCGCAAACTAAACTACTTATTACTTTCAGTATTATTTAAATAACAACTATCCTGCCCAATAGTTATGGTTACCTTTCATTCTTCTAACTCTTTACTCTTCTTTGTTTCAGAGCCTGAACTGTTTACCTCCCTATTCTTACAATGTTTATTAAACAGTTGTTGCTTTTTAACAATACTTGTAACTGTGTAACACCTGCTTGTAAAGAAAATTTACCATTATTGCAGCATCCAGTTCTTTCCTTATAACCATCATTAACAAAGTGTTTAAAATCCACTGTAATGTAAATATTGATGTGACCCATTACTCTTATACAGACTTATATCTGCTGTTCATATAGGTACTGCAATTTTTTTCTGCTGAATTATTGTTTTTCAACTTTAGTAAATAATATCTGCTGACTTGTTCTACAGCTTTGTAAGAATTATATACTGACCCATTGAACCACTATGAGCTATCTCCAAATTATACAATGACCCCCCCCCCCATTAATATTCCAAAACGTGCACGATGATTGGTCAGCGTGCACGTTGTAAATCAGACTTATACTAATGGAAAAAGTTCCGGTCACCGGGACTTCTTCCATTACTATAAGTCTTTCTTTTTTTTTTTTACAGCAACGGAGAACGCAAGATCTCCGTTGCTTTTTAGAAACTGTCTCGCTATGTTAAATGAGTTTAACATAGCGAGTAGCTTTTAAAAAAGTAACAGAGATCTTCCTTTCTCCGTTACTTTTTTTAAAGCTGTCTCGCTATGTTAAACTCCTTTAACATACCAAGACACTTTGTAAAAAGCAACGGAGATCTTGTTTTCTCCATTGCTTCCACCCACAGCTCTGACGTACTGCATAAGCATACGCATGCGCAGTACATCAGAACTGCCACAGAATACCAGACAGCTGTGGAAGGGCAGCATGGAGGCATTATACAATGCCATTATTTAAGAAAAGTAAGTATTTTTTTTCTTAAATAATGTCATTGTATAATAGCAATAACCCACTTCTGGGTGTGGGTAATGCTGGATTTACCCACGGTTGTCTTTGTTTGGCCACTCGGGCTTCGCCCTCGTGACCAAACCACACCAACTGTGGGTAAATCCAGCATTATACACACCCAGGCGTGGGTTCTTGCTTAATTCTAAAATGCTATCTTTCACTGCCTTATGAGCTGTGTCATGCCTGAAAAGGGTTGACAAATCAAGACTCTTATCTAGTTAACAAATTTAAAAATAAAAATAAAACAAAACTATTCAGGAGCAGGAATTCTATTATCTTCCATTCAAGCACATGATAAGGTAGGTAAACTGCATTTCAACAGTCCCATAGCGCTCAACCTTCCATTTACAAAATGAGGAACACTCAACTTCATAATGTGAAACAAATGGTCGAATTGTGGAACACATACTAATGGCTTACTAACAACTTCAACTAGGATGGTCATAGGATGGTTAAAATATGCTGGTTTTACTCATAAAGATCACCCTTTAATGAATTAATATGATTAATTTCTATTTACCACGGATTTCACTTAAAAAAATTCCTAACAATGAATTTGTGACAGGCTCTTTCATTGGGGAACTTTGAGGAACTTCGAGGAACATGAACTTTTTAAGACCCCAAATGAGGTACGTTCTTTGTAATGAGGTACACTTGAGAGGTATGAACAGTCCTGGAAACATGCCAGTCTGCAGAATGAGATCTCCCACAATGAAGCTTGATAATAAATATGGCTTGAACAAACCAGCATACAAAATTAAATAAAGGAGGTATTTTCTCACTTCCCTTACTAATGTAAATAGTTTTAAAACATCTTTCAGTGTGCATATTTTACATTTTAATTATACCTGGCATCCTTACCCTTGCAAATATTGCCCTACTTTTATTCTTCAGTGTTTCCAGTGCATTGTTTTTGTGAGTTATGCTAGCAAGCCTACTTTTAATCAGCATAATTGTCTCATTAACCTTCTCTGCGTTCCTAGACCTAGTACATTATCAGAACTAACTCTATACAGTATTGCCTACTGGTTTCCATCATTCACCATTCATTTACTTCTTTTTCTCCCTTCCCACAATGCCATAATACCTTTATTAAAAGCAACATAACACAATTCGCAGTTTGAAAACTGGGATTTTCATTACCCAACATGTGGCACAGCTCCCCCTTCAATTAAATATAAACTTTAATTTCTAAGTAATATTTAAAATGTTAATACTTGTGAAATAGTTATTTTCTGCTTGGTACTTACTGATTTCAGTCATTGTAAAGCATCATTCAACATGCTATTCACATTCTGATAACTGTTCCATCTCCTTTGTGTATACATAATTGTCTTTAGAAAAACAGGAAAGATCTTTTCAGGAAATCTGTCCTTTGAAGTATCCGTAGTTTGCTTTTTTAGTTAACTGGCTACATGTTCACTTCCTCACCAACTTCTACTGCCATGAAAACTTCTTTTCTTTTTTCCAGTTCGTCTTGTGCCTGTTGAGTGTCTGTGTAGTTTATTATCCAACTGGATAGAAGACTCAAAGTAATGCAGGATACAAGAACCTGAAACCAAGTTTAATCTATTTAAAGAGTCTTCTGGAAGGAACAAAAACATTTCTTTTAGTTCATGTTTCTAATAAAAAGTCATTATCACATAACTCCATATGTCTCCAGCCTTTAAGATTTTTCCTTTCCTGCACAAAATCAAAATAATTTAAGATTTTTCCTTTCCTGCACAAAATCAAAATAATTTCATCCTTTAGCTAGTACGTCTACAGTTTAATTAATATGGGTTTTATCTGCATTCTCATTCTCAAATTAAGAATATTTACTCTGTGCTGTTTTTATTTTAATATCAGCAATAGACAATCCAGTCCTTGTGGTGAGGCATTTTCTAATAAAGTCTTTTTAATCCTTCCCTTTGCTTTTTTCTGGTACTGTTATATACCTCAAGTTACCTCTGTGTGATCTATCTCCAGTTTTAGACAGTTTCTATAGCATTTGTTCATATTTTAATTGCTATTGCACCATTTTTCATCTCCTTTTCAGCAGTTTGCTTACCATTTATTTCCTGTGAATGCCTGGTTAAAACACCTTTTCTTCCTGTAATATTGTATTGTTTGTCCCTATATATTCCAACAGGCAGCCACCTCTCTTGAAAATCTCAACAGACTGTATTTGGTCAATCATCTCTAGGGTGACTGAAGACTTGGCTCCTTTAGCTGCCACTACCATCTGCAGTGACCTTTCCCCTTCAACTGCATTATCATTTGTGGTGACTTTTCTCCTTTAGTTGCCATTACCATCTGGAGAGACTTTTCTCCTTCAGCTGTCATTACCATCTGTATTGACTTTTCTCCTTCAGCTACCATTACCATCTGTATTGACTTTTCTCCTTCAGCTACCATTACCATCTGTGGTGACTTTTCTCCTTCAGTTGCCATTACCATCTGAAGAGACTTTTCTCCTTCAGCTGTCATTACCATCTGTGATGACTTTTTTCCTTCAGCTGCCACTTCCATCTGCGGTGACGTTTCTCCTTCAACTGCCATTACCATCCGTGATGACTTTTTCCTTCAGCTGCCATTCCCATCTGCAGTGGCTTTTCTCCTTTAGCTGCCATTCCCATCTGCAGTGACTTTTCTCCTTCAGCTGCCATTACCATCTATTTTTCCAGCCTCTGATGTCACTGTGCTCAGCCTCCCTCTGAGTTTTTGCAGTTGCCCTCTCTTTTAACTTCATTTTTCTATTTGTTGATCTTTTGAATGTCATAGACACTTCCACTCCTAATTTTTGTTAAAAGTTTGCTGTATTTGCAGGCTTTAGTTTTTGTAAATTGCTTTCTGAGCAAAGCTATGTTTTTATCTGTTTACGCTACAACCACTGGCTTGGAATCCTCCGTTGACATTAGCCTTATTTCACATTTATTTTTCCCGAAAAATATTAAGTATATATGAGTATCAGCAAGCATATGCAGTGTACACTGTCTGGTTTCTCTGATGCAGGAGCACCAAGGACTTGCAGATAAACTAGTAAACCTAACTGCCATGCTTTGACAGCTATCAAAACAGCAGCCTATAACTCATCTGTTTCAGCATTGTTAAACAACGTGTAAGAAATACTTTTTATTTAGTGTCTCTTCTCCGTTGCTACATAAACTGCAAAGCTAAAAGTTACAACCCCCCAATATAATGTCACAGTCAAAGAATAGTTCACCTGTAGTGCTCACTTCCACAAAAAAGTGCTAGAGTGCCATGTACCAACATTTCTTTTGTCTCACAAAATGTAAAGTAGGATGCAACAGTAGCAAAGCAGATAGAAAAGTGTTACAATGCCAACTGATGCTTTTAGAAATTATTTAAAAATGCAGTGTACTAAGATACCTTCCTATAAAGTGCAAGAAAAAAAATCACAGGTCCATTTGAATTCCATCCCCACTCCAGTCAGAAATGTACAGTTTGAGTAGCTCAATGTAGTGCTTAATTAGTGCTACATTGTTAAAATATGTGCTCTACATAAAATCTGTATATAATGCAAAGAATGTCACACCTCCAGACACCTGCAATTACATAAGTACTACAATGCTAAATGCTGCTTACTGCTATTAGATTACAACACACATGCTCACCTGCACATGTGCACACACGCGCACACCACACACACACTCACACACACCACACACACACACACACACACACACACACACACACACACACACACACACACACACACACACACAGACACAGACACACACAAACATATACACACACACATCATCACACACCACATACACATTTGCATAAACTACACACATTAACACACACACACATCATCATCACACACCACATACACCACACACATTAACACACAGACACTCAAATTCTTGAACCTTTTCAGATTCTTTCAGATGCTGTGTTTGAAGCTTTCAAGCAGGCAATAATGCCCAACAGGTGTGTGTTATTGGGGAAATATCTCCTGGGGTGTTGTGAGGCCTGATACCACAGGCAAAGCGAGATAGTGAGCATAAAAAATGGTCACTACTGGCTTTTTCATATGTCTGAGCTTCACGGTAGCGTAATATGGTGCCATGAAGTTGTGGGCTTGTTTTTACCAAGTATTACCTCTACATTAATACCTTGCTGGATAACATTGGTTATCCAGTCAGAATGGAATGTATACATTGCCCATTCTCTAAGCATCAGTATTTTATTCAGTAATGGTTTGGATCTGTGAGTATAAAGTGGTACAATGATCTACCTGGAGTGACAAGACATGCCCTTTAGACTTAGAAAGGCTGCAGAATGTGTTTTTCTAATGTTAACACATAAACTCCTGTTAAAGTTTATATTGCCTAAATATTTTATAAAGGTGCTAGTTTTATGATATGCCCATTTATTCTGTAATCATAACTTAAATCCGTCTTGCCAAATCTCATGGTGTCACATTTATTGACATTGAAGGTGAGGTGTCTACTTCTGCACCAGGAGTACATTTTTGTGAGCATCTCTGAGATGCGCAGTGCCTTTTGTTGAAGTAATTAGGTTACTCAGATTCAGTCATCAAATTTGGTTACCTATAGCCCATTTCACATTTTTATATCCAAGAATGGTCTGGCCTAAGTACACAGCCCTGTAGGACACCACTAAATTACATGTGAATCGACATTTTATGTTATTAATTTATTTATCACCTTACGTGGGATGGTGTTAAATGCATTAATGAGAATAAAATAAGCAATGTGTACTGTCACCATTTTATCAAGTGCTACTGTTACGTTTTCAAAGATAACACAAGACTCAAAGACAAGATTTCCCCTTAACAAACCTGCACTGTTACATATCTAACAGAAGGAGATCCCCTCTATAATTCTGAATAAGCTCCATTATGACTGTCTCCACATTTTTGCATAGAGTACTAGTTGAGATAATGGGTCAAAAATTGTCTGTGTCTGATGTAACCCCCCCCCTTTTTGTGAACTGGCACTACTACTGTTTTCGTGTCTGTCACCATAGATCTGGAACATATCCATGTGCATGATGGGGTGGGCTGAATGATCTTGTATTCGTTAGTTTAAAACTCACCTGCCTCTTTTGGCACAGAGTTTAAGTTACCTCACCTATCTTCCCTGTTTATAAGGTTATTTTTAGGTAAAGAGTGGAAGAAGGACACTTTCATTAAGGTGGGAGGTCCTCCTTTTCCATCTCCTCCTTATAGTAGTTCTAGTCAGAATGAGTGGGGGTGTGCACTGCTCTGGGAAGGGGGTTGTTTAACCTTCAGTAAGCACTTGTATGATGCTGCTTCTTGGAAGTTAATGGTAATGAGCACTTTGCCACTCTGCCTCATTGGTGTCTTGTTTGCTGATTTGTCTTATTTCCTGTAAATCGTGGAGGCTGAACAAGATAATGTTCATTCTCTTCCAGCATTTGCTAATTTACATATAGAGATCCTTGATGAAAACAACCAAGCTTCATACTTTACACAGTCAAACTATCACGGCTTTATTCCTGAGTCATCTCCAGTGGGAATAACTGTCTCAAATGCTCCAGACCTGTGTCTTTAAGAATCAAAGCCTTAGATAAAGGTATGGAAAAGGTTCCAACTGGTGGTGCTCCAACAAAGTACCCCATGCTGCAATTCTCCATTAACAATTACAATGCAGTTTTCACTGTAACACAAAGTGGATTAAAATGCTACCTAACTCTACTTCAGCCAATTGACAAAGAAAGGCAGCAGACATATACTTTTTCTGTGATAGCCTCTGATGGTGTTCAAGAGAATACTCCAGTTACAATCAGTATTGTGGTGATTGCTGCAAATGATAACAACTCAACCTTTTCTAACATCTCATACAGTATAAACATTTACTCAGATATGCTTCCTGGAGAACTATTATCCATGATTTAAACCTTCAGAACCATACACAAACTATCACACTTTCCATTCTGAAGCTGCAAAACAATGGACACTACACTCTTACAAATAAGTTTAATTAATTAATGTGTGTCATTCAATTTCATATTTCTGATGCTTTCTGAATAGGAACACTGCCTGCACATCACTGAGCCGGACCTTGCCCCCCCCCCAGTTTATTTCTGCCTCTTTACACTTGTACTACCCTCCTCTTCCTTACTACCATTTGCATTCACTATTCCTGACCTGTCTCTTTGCCCTATGGTTCTCACTGTTATTAAAATAACTACATAATAGCATATATCTATCAGCTAACCCCTTTACATTATCTTCCTGGGACACCCTCAGGGGCTTCTTTGTACTTGTGCTTTCTGCCATACTTATCCAGTCTTCCAGCTCAATAACTGCATTCCCCTCCCTTTCTTACATCCCCTTCCTACACTCTGTTCACATTCATTTGTAATAGCTCTTTGATTGCTTTTCCAACCACTGCTTACTGCTCACTGATCGTTTCTGCAACCGGCTGCTATCCAGTCCTGCCCTGCCTGCAGCGTTCACCCTCTCTTTGCTCAGGCTTACTCCGCTCGCCTAACCTACCCCTAAGTCCCACCCACTCCAGTGCATCTACACTTATCCCCACATAACCACTCCCTCCAATTGTTAGAAGCCAATCACACTCAACTAATTTTCCACGCACACACACACACACACACACACACACACACACACACACACACACACACACACACACACACCACACACTCTCATTATCAGCTTTAAAACTACTACCACCTATTTCACTACATCTAACACCCACAGCAAATTATCTACTACATATCTAGAACCTCTCTTCACTTCACCAACACTCTATCAGCACCTAGAACCTCAATCAACTTTCCACTCACCCAGCTCTCATTTCACCCAAGTTCACCACCTACCACTCCTACTTTTCATCAGCTACTACCATTACATTTCCTACAACTCACCCCCACCTATGTTCTAACCCCATTTGCTACTTCTGGTTCTCTCTCCCTTCTCACTCCACCCAAGTACCTGCACTTACTACTAATAAAATACTATCCAGCGCATCCTACTTTCCTATATCTACCATCCTAAATTTCTTCCAATCCCATATTATCTTTCTCTTCTCCTTTATAATGTCCACTGCTATCCGATTCAAACTTCTGCAGCTCTTATCATTTCACACTACGTTCTTTACTCTCCTTCTATTCACCAACCACCTAACATCCTATCAAACCCAACTAAACAACACTTATTCCCATCACACCATTACTAACCCCCAAATCCACCAATTTCCATCCTTTAATTTCAATATTGCCTCAAACCTCTATAATACAACCTATATAAGTCACTTTCCATACAAGTTTATACTTCTACCAAAATCTCCCCCAAGACACACCATCTACAGACAAATCGGCAACACAAAAAACTTCAGTGTTGAAACTTTCAATTCAGTCTTAAAAATCTGTGACTGGACCCCTCTGAAATCTCTTCCCCTTGATTTTGTTGTACAATTTTTTTAATACCACCTTCCTAGGTATACTCAATAGGCCTGCACCCTGCAGAGCTACTAGAGTAAAAAACTAACTATACAGCTTTGCTATCAAAAGTCACTAAAACTCTACTCAGTCAAGCAGACAAAGCCTGGGTACCTTGACATACCCACAAAAATCAAACTAACCTTGAGCACTATAAACAACTTCAAAACTAAGCCAAGTCCCAAGTCAAACTAGACAAAAAAAAACCATACTGTGCTGAAATACAACATCATCACTGCAACAGTCTCAAAAAATTCTGGTCTGCCATAAAAACTCCTGCAACCTGGCCAATCATCCACCCCTTCCCCATCAACCTCAGCAAAAACAAAAGCAAAGCCACCCAATCCAACTCATTCTTCACTAATTCTATATGCTCACTTACCAAATTCCTTCCCATTACACCTCCCACTATCATGCTAAAACCCATGATTCAAACAACACCTTTACATTTAAACCGGTACAAACTTCCACCATAAAAAAATACTCTTTAAACTTAAACCTACTACACTTGTCACTGATAACCTACCTACAGAATTCCTAAAGCTTGTAGCAGATGCCATCGCTTATGCCACCTCTATTCTAATGAATCACTCTATCTCTGAACACTACATTCCCTTAACCTGGAAAATCTCCTATATAATACCTCTATATAAAGGTGGCAACTCCACTGAATTCTCTGACTACAGATCCATATCTATCTTATCACCCCTACCCAAAATATTAGAAAAATGTATCCACACGCAACTTTTAAACTACCTACTGTCTAATAACCTCCTTAATAACACATAACATGATTTTTGCCCACACCACTGTACCACAACTACCCTTCTAAGTTTCACTAATACCATCAACCCCTACAGAAATGAAGGAAAACTCCTATCTTCAGTCTTCTTGAACCTATCCAAAGCCTTTGACACTGTCTCTCATCAAAAACTTCTTAATGAACTTTCTTCCGTAAAACCCAACCACTCTTCTCTTGCATGGATCCATAGTTACTTAACCGACCAAAAACAAGCTGTCAAATAGCAACAAGACCTCTCATCCTTATTATCTGTCAACATGGGCATACCACAAGGTTCATTTCTAGGTGCTCTACTGTTTAGCATCTCTACCAACAGACTCCACTCATCTATTCCTCTAGCTCTATCACTCAATACGCCTATGACTCTACTCTCATCTGCATAAAACAACTACAAACTATAACACAGCAGTCCCTCTTAGCTGTTAAAACCTAGTAATCTGACTTACAGTTAGTACTGAACCCTAACAAAGCAAATCTGATGTTCTTTCTCCCCAGTAAACCATGAGATCCACCACCACCATTCCAAATTTATTCCTCCAACAACACCATAATTAGCCATTTACCAAATAAAACTATTAGCTGTTCTGATTGATAATAACCTGAAATTTGACAAACTTCTTTCTCACACCATCAAAAAGACACATATAAAACTTGGCTCATTATACAGACTCAAGCCCTTCCTCACAGACACCATGAGACAGGCTATTGCTAGAACACAGCTTCTATCCATCCTGTTAAACACCTCTTCCATCCTCACTAATCTAAAGAAAACTGATTCAGCCAAGCTCGAATCCTGCTAAATGAAAATAGCCAGATTCGCAACAAACTCCTCCCCTAGGTCACACCACTCTTCTGCTTCACAGCAATGTAACTGGCTAGAACTACCACATTACTTAACCTACACTCATCTCTCTACCTACACTTGACTCTCTACTGCACACAGACTTGTACACCAACATGACAAATCCCCTGCTCTTCAACCAATGCTCCAACCTCATTGCAACACTGCAACACTCGACTTCTTCAGTCTTCAAATAAATCTCTATTCCAGGTCACCAAATCAAACAATAATGCAGGGCATTCTCTCTATTCTAACTTCATCTCCAAAAAATGGAATAATATTCCCCAAACCATCATAAGTACTACTGACCCAACTCGCTATAAAAATCTACTCAGGGATTTCCTCTGTAATAACTGGCTCTGCCCATGTACTGACCCAGGCTAAATTCTATCCCCTTGGTTACCATCTCATGCACTTACTTTTCCAACCTTTTTTAGCCTTCTTATGTTCAGCACTCATATACTACTATCCACCTCCCTCCCCCTTCTTTTCACTATCACTTTAACCATCAACTTCTCTCCCCTTAATCTCTTTCTACTAGCACATATTATCGCACACACTGTCCTCTCACCCAAATACCTTCATCCTCTCATTCGTTCCCCCTCCCTTAATACTCTTGCTCTTTCCTCCATCTTTATTCTACCTTCCTTCCCTACCTCTCCCAACTCTGTTTTATCTCACATCTGTATTTACACTACATCGCCTACTGCTTAATAAACTTAGACCACTCTTTTATCTGCTCTCCATCTCAATTCTCCTCGGCTGTATATAAATTCTGCTTATCCACTAATATGAGTTTATTTTTAATCAATGTAAGCTTCCACAATGTTTGTAAGCTGTAAAACACATGTAATTTGTGAATTGTCTTTGGAGCTTTTCTCCCCGGGCCTCTGCTGAAAATGGGCCTTTACCCAGTTGGACTATAAAGGGTAAACAGATGTTAAATACATAAATGATTGATTAAGTAGGGGGTTGTCAAAGTTGCCTTTATTCTGTGTAGGACATCTGCAAGCAGGAGTCTGTGTTTTTATTGTATGGCAGCAGTTATCATGTCTGTAGTTATATAAGGGATGCCTTTCCTTGTCTCTGTAGCACTCTAACATTGATTTATGCTTATTATAAAGACTGCACATTTTTTTCTGCAAGGACTTTTGCTGTTTTCTTTAACTGGGTGATCACTTCATTGTTTATTGATAACTTTTTACATTCATAATGTTCCCATAATTTTATAGAATACTTTCCTGTTGCTTTCACTGTGTGACACCAAGCTGTGTTCATAGCTAGATACGGAATATTTGATAGGAAAACTAAGTAGTTTGCTATTTTGTTTTATCCGTTGTTTGTTTCTTTTTTGAAAGCTAGGTAGTACCTCTTTTTTCTACTCTATAGCTTACTATTGTAATTTCACCAAATTAGAGGTTCTGTTAAATGTATCTTTAATTTTATACCTTGTCAAAATGTATTTATTAATGCACAAGTCTAGGAAGGATGACTTATTCATGAATTAGTTTTATTTTACTATTACATGAATTGAGTTAATTACAGAAAATATAGCTATGGGTAGAGGGAAGAAAGATTCTAATTGTGGTAGTATTTTTGAAATATTTCCATCACTAGCTAGATTTCATGCAATCTGTTCCAAGCTGTCTTGATTAACAAAGTGACTTAATATTTAGGCATATTTATTTGGCGCTGAGTAATTTATCCAGCCATTTTCTTTGCCATTAATATAAACCCACCATAAGCACTGCATTTTCATTGATTCTTACATTCTTTAGATTTGCCAAGTACTCCTCATGCTCTTCTAGGGCCATAGATGCTATGGTATAGATTGCTATATTATTTACAATACCATTGATATAAATTGTTGTATAAATAATTTAAAGACAGGAGCTGATATCTTAGTTCCTTACTTTTCCATATTGTTTTTCCAAAGACTGAGACACCACCAACAACCCTATCAAATCTAGAACAATGCAAGGAAGAATATCCTGGAATTTGTGTATGCTGAGACTTTAAACCATGTTTTAGAAATGGTGAAGATATTAAAGTCATCTCCTAAGTAGACTAAACATTATAAATCATTAATTGTATTGCTGAAACTTCTCTGGTATTTAGCATCTTACCCTCACCTTGCTTTATCTGTTTATTTATCTAACTACCTATATATCTTTCTGTCTGTATATTTATATGTCGTTTTAGTTAGTATATATCTTGATTTTTGTTGTTGTTTGTTTTTCTTTGTTTGTTTGAATTTGAATATCACTAAAAACACAGTACAGAATTGGAAATGATCTATTCACTTCTTGTACTTCCCAGGGAGGGAGAGGTGAAGCCCATCAGAGGCAGAGCACTCTGACTGGTTGTACATCTTGATCTAGGATGAGAGGCAGTGAAACCCCTGTTTGTGACACCATGTTCTTAGCCACTGATCAAAGTACATCATTTTTGCTTAGTAAATCTGTTGGGCCTGTGCATGACAGGATGCCTGATAACCTTCTGTTCTGTATATCCAAAATGAAAACCTTCATAGATTGTTCATTTCAGCATTTATAATGAATGCCATCATTAGCATCCTTCGTAACTTGAGATGTTCCTATTTTTGTATGATACTGTCACAAGTTTTGTATTCATGATAGAATTAACAGTTGTTGAAATGGTTGGGGGACTCGTGGGTCTTAGTATTAACCTTCTGAGTTTCAACTCTGGCTTAGTATATTTTTAACCATAGGAAATGTTGTCATTGACTCTCCCTCTCCCTCTCTCTCTCTCCATTGCCACTGTATCCTGACTATGTATGTTTGATTGACTGTGATCACAAAGAGGTCTGTGAAATATGTGCATGAAGCTCTGTTTTTGTTGAGCTTGTTTTGTCTTGACTTATAGGTGACTTTTTTGTTGTACACTTCAGAACCTCTGCATATGTTGCAGTTGTTTTGTGTGTGTGTGTGTGTGTGTGTGTATGTGTGTGTGTGTGTGTGTGTGTATGTGTGTCTATGTGTGTATGTCTGTGTGCATGAATTGATGCTTATACCTTTCACATACATTTAAGGTCATGCTAAAAAAGAAATTTATTTTCTGTTAGAATGAAGCAATCCTTAAATCACCTGAAATAACCACTGATTATTAGTCATTGAATGATACTTATGATGTGCCTTCATGCCCAATATAAAGTAAAGCAGTATAAAAATATAATTTATTTTAATGACTGCTGCTCATCAAAATATATGTTTACCATTGTTAAAGGGATACTAAAGTGGTAAGCTTAGACAAATGGTGTGTTTTCTGATGTCCTTCAAGGATGCATCTGCAGTTCTTACATATGGGTTGTCCTGCCTCAGGCAGCCCTTCGGTCGGCCGGATTCCAAAGTCTGGGTCCGGTGTCGGCTACTGCTACTTTGTATGAAGTAGTAGGCAATGATACCAATTACAGATTTCTAAAGAATATTAGAAAAGGTGGTAAAAGTTGTGTGTATTAGCATGCAGAAAGAGAGTGGGAAGATATAAAGGTGAAGTTAGCAGAAGTTTAATCAGTTTAAAGGTTAAATAAATCAACACCCATTGCATTTCAAAACACCAAAGGGGCATGGTAAATGAGGTGTGTAAAATCAAAATAAATCAGAATTATTCACAGAGCAGTCTTTTCCTGGTAGCTCAAACAAGTAACCCTTGATGTAATTCTAAACTTAAATAAAAAGATTGTTACTGTATTAATGGAGATAGACAAAAGGTACTGTGCTGGTTGAGATTTCCTGACTGCAGAGAATGAATACTGATGTTGCTATGAGTGGACCTATGAGGGTCCAAGTGCCATGCTTTGTTTTTAAAGAATGGCCAAACAAAACACTTATGCTGCAGTAATGAGCTCAGAAAAAAAGAAAAAACAAGGCATGTCTATAACTTATGGGGTTTTCCTTCATTACCCTGAATGCTACATTCAGAAGCCATGTAGCTGAAACACTGGTATTTTCTTAAGGGGATATATCCCATGGGCCTCTGCTACAGAAGGTTTAAGGTATTACACAGTGAAGAGTCTAGCTTTGCTGGGTCTTTGTGTAGTTTTTACTAAAAGGTTTATCTGCATGGCCATTTTACCCTTTGGTTTGAATGTTATTTAGGATGATATGCAGTCAGTGTAATGTTATGGATATTAGGTTTGTTTTTAAGCTCTGTGTTTCTAATGCATGTCCAAACAATCCACTTATGCTATACTGACAACCCCAGAAATAAAGGATGAAACATGGCATATATGCAGCTAGTGTAGTTTTGATTTTTTTGGCTCAAGTGCACCAGCAAAAACTTAAAAAAGTGAAAGTAACAAGTCATGAGCATTCAGAAGCTGTGTAACTGAAATACTAACATGTCCTTAAGAGGTCTTTTGCATGTATCCCAAGACTCTTCAGTACAGGAGATTTAAAATATCATACACTGAAAACTAGCTTTAAAGGATCTTGTAATTTTGTTCACTGCAAAAAGTACTGAGAATAGTGTGTTAGTCTTATGGGTGTTCCTACATGCAAGTTGAAGATCAAAGCTGAGTTTGATTCACTTATCAAAGAGAAAACTAAGCTTGGAGTACACTTGCCATTCAAAAGCAGTCCAATACAAGCAAAATAAATGGCCTTGTCTTCCTTTAATGCAAACATTGTGTGTTATAATATTATGTTGGAAAGACTCAATACCATGGATATAAAAGTAGAACGACAGAAGAAACATAAATTACTTCGAGACATCAATGACTTTCATTCTGGCAATATTTTCTCCTGGCCAAAGGACACCCCCCCCAAGGTAACAACTAACAATCGTACATCCAGAAGCTCTATGTACGAACTTGACCAATTTTCTACAGAAACTACAGATAATACTGCATCTAATTCTACATCTACAGATAATATTGATGCAGATAATATAAATTTGGGTCAAACTGTTAATACAAATGATGGTTTACAACTGAATATTAGGGAACATAATGCAGCAGGTGGGTCATCCAATCAAACCTCAGATTTTCATCAAGCTTCTACTGCCATCCAATTGAAGTTACCCGAGGTGTTAACCAGTCAGAATTGAGAATCCACCAGAGAGATGTCCGTTACCAAGAAGAGAACAAGGGTTGTGAGCAATGGTCCACAAGCACGGAGCTGAATGCGGAGATAGCCAAATAGATATGTCCTGTTTATAATCTTTCTAAAACTGAACTTTCTGATGATGACATTACATTGTTAAGTAAAGGTATGTCTTTTATATCTGCTCACAAAAACATAATTACTGATGCTATTACTGACTTGAAGCTTTTTACAAGCACTCTTAATTTAAAATTATTATATAAGGACTCGCAAACTCAAGTAGCTTCACAGTGTAGGAGAAGCAGTACATTTCATTCCGTTTAGCAACCCCATTGTCACAGCTTTTCAGAATGTATGTGAACAACAATTGTATAAGCTACATACTGAAGATAAATTTAAAAAGTTTTATAATTTGACTGCATCTGAAATGGCAGCATTAGATAGGTTAACAAAAAAACAGTGATATTATTATAAAAGAAGCTGACAAGGGAGGCAGCATTGTTTTGATGAATACTACTGATTATAATAATTCTATGCTTGACCTACTATCTGATGCATCTGCTTTTAAACAAATTTCACCTAGTGAGTTAGCAGAATGTATTAGTAAAGTAAATATGTCTTTATTTGAACTACAAGTTAATAATGACATTTCTATAGAATTACTACATTATTTTTCTATATCATATCCTAAAACACCTATTTGTATGGTTTGCTGAAGTTACATAAATCTCTTACTAACCCTCCCGTGAGACCTATTGTTTCTGGGAGGGGTTGGATAACAGAATCTATCTCATTGTATTTACAAACTATGTTAAGTCCCATACTATCTCACGTTAAGAGCTATATTAAAGATACAAGTGACTTTCTTGGTAAACTTTTTATTTGGCAACAAAACACAAATGTCTCATCTTATTGTTTAGTAACATTAGACATAAAATCTTTTTTTACTGTTATTCCCAATGATTTTGGAATGAATGCAGTCAGAGATACTTTTTGTAAATATACTGAATCTAATGTTAGAGACATAGAAACATTATGTGAATTATTAGATATTACTTTGAATAATAATATTTTTCTGTTTAATGACACTTTATATTATCAAACTACAGGCATTGCAATGGGAACTTTAAACAAACTTTAAACGAATGGGAAGAGAAATATATTTATGACTGCCTTATTAATTTTAGACCTTATATTCTATTTTATAAGTGTTTTGTATATGATGTGTTTTTTGTGTGGGGAAGTAACCACGAATTGTTGAATTAATTCTTTGTATATCGTAATAATACTACATACTTTTTAACGTTTGAAATGACTAGTTCATTGCATGAAATACATTTTTTAGATATACTTGTGAATCTACCAGATGGTGTTATATCTATTCAAACTGATAAGAAACCTACACATAAAAATAAATACTTACATAGAAAAAGTATGCATTCTAGTCATGCATTTAAAAGTGTTACCAAAAGCCAATTTTATAGAGCCAGTAGGTTGAATATTGATGATGCTATATGCATGGAACAAATACATGACATGAACCTTGAATTTCAACAGAGAGCTATGATGCCAATTTATTAAATAAAGAGGAAAGATTTGTTTCAGAACAATGGCAAACCATAGCTAAACCATATTTTCAGTATCTAATAATGTTAACACTGTATCTGGGAATGATAGTAAAAAGAACATTTTACACTATACAACTACATATAGTAGATGCACAGCTGATGTTAAGAAAATTATTTCCAACAACTGGGAAATTTTAATGGCTCTACCAGAATTAAACAAATTTATTACATTGACCCCAACATTTGCTTACAAGAATTCATCTAACTTAAAAAGTAAATTATGTTAAAAAGATTTCTGCCATACATCACGGAATCAGTGTGAAGTAAATAGATAGGGCACCTTCCCATGTTTAAATTGTTCAGTATGTAGTGTTATTTGTAAAAATAATACATTTACACATCCTATAACACAAAAGTCTTTTTCTTTTACTTGTACAGCCACTTGTTACACAACTAATATAGTA
This sequence comes from Protopterus annectens, assembly GCF_019279795.1. Lineage (NCBI taxonomy): Eukaryota > Metazoa > Chordata > Ceratodontiformes > Protopteridae > Protopterus > Protopterus annectens. The sequence continues at coordinate 1,092,063,364 of NC_056743.1, read as the reverse complement.
TACTTAGCTACCTGTGAACGATGTTCTAGCTTCTATGTTGGTAAATCAACCAGAAAACTATGTGAATGTATTATACAACATAAATCTGACACCAGAAGATGTATTTTAACAAATGTAATAGCAAAACATGTTATGGAATCAGATAATACACATAGCTTTGTATTTAGAGTTATGGACATATGTTATACAAATATAAGAGTAGGGAATAAAAATAATGATCTAGAACTTAAGGAATATAATTGGATAGTTAAACTGCAAGCAGATAGATTTCCTGGTTTAAACTCTACAATATCTATTAAACCTGTTTTAAAATACAAACAGCTGTGTTTGAAAAAATAAAATGTATGTAAAGAAACAATATTATGTATATCAAGTTATAGCATATATCATTCAGCATTAGCTCTTTAAACAAATTATACTTTGAATTGACTTTATTATCTGGTTGACTGCCTCATGTATTATGTCTTTTGAATTTTAATTAAATAAGGATGTGCTTAGCAGTTTCGTTTCACACTGAAGAAGTAGTAATCTGAAAGCGTTGTGGTTTGTAATTCTGCTGCTACTTATTGTTTTACCTGTTTTAAAATAAACAATGATTCTAGTTTAGATAAAGCATCTCTATGCTATAGCACAATAAACAAAAAAAGGTATCAATACAGAACTATAAATAGAATAATGGAATTAAGCAATGCAAAAGTCATTTGTGCCTAAGTATAAAAAATCAGCCTATGACAAATTCCAGAAATGAAGGTTATAAATGTTTTCCACAAATCCTACAGGAAAGCATTGCATTGCGATGGTAGAGATAAAATTATATGGGTCATCCATGGAAAATTTGATGATGGAATAAGATGTATTTTTGTTACACATTTTGTAGGACATGCAGAAATTTTGGAAAAAAAAAAGAAGAAGAAGAAGTTGTGTTAAAACAATACAGCAGTATAAAATGTTGCTGTAATAATAATATGGCATTATCTTGGTACTGTTGCATTAGTAGTAGGACATCATCTTAGTACGGCTGCATTACTAGTATGACATCATTTATTTTTATTATTTATTTTATTTTACACTTGTTAACTGGGAAAGTCCGACTGGACACATGTCCTTTTTCAGCGGGGACCGGGGAGAAAAGCTCCATGTACACAGTAAAATATTACATTAGACAGTTGATATACAGTTAGATTACATGCAATCATATATAGTATTGGTGCTTTTCATCTTATTCAACGATAACACACAAAAGACAATTATTTCATAAAAAAAAAACATGCAACCACCATCATATACATACATACATATAAATACAATTGTACACTTTTACACAACATTTCATAACTATTACATAAACATATATTTTTTATATATGTCTATATGTGTATTTATATATTCATTATAACATGTACAATAACTACATGCAATATAATTGTAAGATATTTTAGTATGGTATTTTAAATACTGATGCATTAATTAAGTTTTATATTATATAATATTATAGTTAGATAGAATTTTAGTATGATTTTAAATGATGTGTTGTCCTTTTAAGATTTGGTTGATTATTAAGCAGTGGGATGGGCTGAAGCATGTGACTATATGATCTCTCCTATTTAAATGTTGTAGTAATGTTATTGCTTTATACTGATGAAGGGTGTAGACCCAAAAGCTTTACGAAATAAATTTATTTGGTGTGTTATCGTTGTGTATCATTTGCAGTTGGCAGTAGCACCATTGTTTTATTGCTTTTCATCTTATTGCCACTGGAAGCATTTTTCTTTGTAAAATTAGTATGTTCACTTAGTCAGTACAGACTGAGAAATCACCCTGAGTTCATTACTATAACTGCAGCTATGTCTATCCCACTTCATCCACACTGAATATCATTCAAAACACTTTAAAAAAAAGACTAACCTCCCAAAGCAGATCTATATCACATCATCAAATTCACTAATCATCGAACACCTCTTCCTCAAATCCGATTTGTTGGGGTCTTCATCCGTCAAATGATTGTCTCAGTGAACTTTTTATCTTGGTAAGTAACCAATGGGATATTATCAGGAATTTGCCCATCTTCTCATTGTAGTGCACTCTCAGAGTTGGTACATTTAGTTGGGGGGAGTGGGGTATGGGGATGCAGTCCCTCAGCAAACTGTGTGTTGAAAAATAATGTTTTGTTGCACTTGGTAGGTTGGCCCACTGGTTACTTACCCTGGGAAAAGGTTTAACTGAAACGATTATTTGACAGATGAAGATTTGGCAAATAGGGTTCGATGAAGAGGCCTTTGATGATTTGTGAGTTTGACGATGTGATATAGACTCCCCAAAGCATGACATGGTAATAATTCTAGGTGACATTAACATGGAAAGGAAGGGATTAGAACAACACATACAAACATACACATATATACACACAAACACATTGATTGGGCCCCAGTGTTTAATAGTACAGAGCAAACTTAAAAATTGGCTTTACTCACCCACATTTAATACAGACTATATCTACTTAGAAAAAAAGACTGCATGGAAATAAAAAAAACATGGCTCAAATCAGAATTAAGAAAAAAATAATGAAATCAAGAGCCAAAGGCTGGATTGCATGTAAAGGAAGACTCAAATAATATAGGAAAGCTTTCTAATTACTGACATTTAAAAACATTAACTTGGATCAGTACTAGCAATACAAAACACACTTGTCTTAGAACGTATAATCAGTTCCTTTAGGATAGCCAAAAAATCTGGCAAATAATAAAAATTCGTTACACCTATAATTTATTTTCCAAAAATGATTCAAGACATTAACCTAAACATAGATATTTTAAATTGCATAAGAGAAACATCTCTTCTCCACCAGCAACATATCTTAACGATTACGTGCAACAGTTTTCTTGCTACTTTTTGTTGCAGTTATGCTGTCATCAGATAAAGTGGTCTTTTGATTCTAAAATATGTTGTTTTTTTTCTAGTTATGCCAGTAGAGCTATATTTATTAAGTTTGCAAAATTGTGTTTTTATGTTTTCCATGCTGAACTGTTCAATTGCTTCCTCAGTCTGCACCACCATTTTCTGGTAATGTATCGGGGGCATAAAGTATGTTGTTCAATACCTTGAGGCACTGAATTGAAGAGTGTCTATGCCAGAAATAGGTAGTAAGATTCTATAACATTCTATGTAATTAAATCTAATTCCCTGGAATTCATTAACACCTACAACTCAGTGTACACCGTTCCGAGTGAGCAGACAACACAAGCATAACTCACACCTTCTTCTTCCTAATTTTAGTTTTCCTATGATTTTCTTGCAGCCTTAAATACTGAGGAAGATTCATAAAGTTACCACAAAGTGTAGACTACATGTACACTTAGTGTAATCTTTTTGAGTGACAAGAAAGCAGAAAACATGTGGTAAAGATGTTCTTGAATACAGATCATATACACTTAGTGTAGGCATTAATGAATTCAGCCAATGATCTGTTTTGAGTATATTCCAAATGTACCCATGGACTCAGTGAACAGCTGAATGTAGTCCGTGTGCTGCAGCACAGCAACTCTACTGTATATCAAACCTGCAATTGATGGTATGGAGCCCAGTCTGACCTATAGATGGGGCTGCATGGCCAGGAAACTGTCCAGCACAAAAGCTCCACTGTAGGGTGACATGTCAGTTATAACTATATTCTCATTATCAGAGATTAGGGATGGGCTTGTAGAGCCAGTAGTCTGCCAGTGAATTGCATCTATTTAAAAAAAACTTGGATGCATCCTTCCAGGAGTATGGAGATGACTCACACTACACCAAACCATGTGTGTGCATGATCCTAGCCTCTCACCACCATCTGCAGAATCCTGTTCCATTAATATATGGAACTTGGTACTGCAGTAACCCATTTTCAACCTTTCTGGGAAGCTCATTCAGTTTAATGAACAGTTTAATTCCAGCACTAATCCAGCTGATGCACAGCATGCACACAAACGTACTTTACTCTAGCAATCATTGAAGTAATTCACATGCACTTAGTTTTCATCTATAAGACTGATAATTCCATGCTGGATAACAATGTATTGCAGTGAATTATATCCATCTTATTACAATGTATTATCGCAGTATATGCCAAACATTATACCTTTTAGTAGGAATCTTATCCTCCTCCATTTCTCTTTTATTACTTTTTTCTTTGAATATAAATCCATTTAGTTGCTGATTTATTATTTGATTGCTTGACTGAGTGACTATCTGATTGTTTGACTGAGTGACTATCTGATTGTGTAGCAGTCTGTGTCACTTCAAGTTGAACTCTGCTACAGACAACATAAAGCAAGCTACTACAAGCTGTTGCCTTCCCCATTGCATCATCAAACTACAGGACCACATGAATCAGAATCAAGAAGTACCTGGTATTTTCTCTGTATAGAGGAAATACAAACCCAAGTTTATTAAATGTAATAAACATAGTTCAGGTAAAGAAACTGACATAATAGCTACATATTTTAGAATCAAAAGAGCCCAGTTTATATAAATACTTACTGCAAAAAGAATTCAACTATACACCTAGCCAGGGTAGCCAGGTAATCTAAAATGGCAGAGATATTGCCTGAATTAGGACTGAGGCCTTGCTTCTGGCACCAGATGGAGAATCTTTTCCACTTGGCTGAGTATGATTTCTTAGTACTTTGCCTTCTGGCCTCTTTGAGAATGTCTTGAACTTGTTTGCTTAACATAATCAGAGGTGGATGCTGGGGGATTATTCAGGCTGAGAGTCTGAGAGTCTGCAGATTGGGAAGCACCAACCTCCCCTCATCCTAAATCAAAATGCCTACTCTTTGAGGTAACTGCCACAGAATTTCATTGGTTAAACTTAGTAGCAGAGGATACCAGTGCTGTTTGGGCCAGTCTGAGGCTACCAAAATGACTCCTGGCCCCTCTTCCCTGATTTCTATGAGGACCCAAGGAAGAAGAAGTGGGGGATGCATAAAGGAAAAGGTGGGTCCAAAGGAAGGAGAAAGCATCTGTCTTCCAGGCTGTAAGCAGTTTGCTCCTGGAACAGAATCTTTTTAATTGAGCATGTTCTTTGGTGGCAAAGAGGTCTATCTGTGGGGTTCCCCATTTCTGGACTACACTGAGAAATGTTTACCGATGCAGATGCCATTCATGGGGGTCAGTCAAGTTCCTGCTGATGTGATCTTCTAGAGTGTTTGAATACCTGGAAGGTATTGTGCCATGAGCTGCAACCCCAGAGTGTGAGCTGACTCCAAGATATACATAGCTTGTAAATATAGGGAGTAAGAGTTAGTGCCTCCTTATTTGTTTATGTACCACATGACTGTAGTGTTGTCTGTTTTGACTAGCAGGACCTCTGGTTTCCATTTTTCTTTGAAAGCTACTAGACCCTTTTGTACTGCTATCAGTTCTTTCCAGTTTATGTGCTTGTCCATGACCTGAATTTCACATTTGCCTTGGCATTGAAAGTGTTGGAAATGAGCCCTCCAGGATGTCTCTGAAGCATCTGTGGTTAAAGTTTGACCCTGAGGGGTGAACCTGAAGGGGAGACCCAGGTGCTGGGCACAAGCCTTTGCCAACCATGCAAATTCATCCTTGAGACACGAGATTAGCTGAATTTCAGTCATCAGGGATTCTGAGTGCTGACACCACACATTCTTGTGGTACCACTGGAGTTTTCTCATGTGTAGCCTGGCCAGAGGAATCATGAGGATACAAGATGAGTATTGAGTCAAAGAGAAGACCTTTTCTGGAGAGCAAAAGGCCTTTTGAAGGGAAGTATCCAGAAGAGTCCCCAGAAAAACTATCGTGGTGGATGGGTCTGTGTTGAATTTGAGTAGATTTATGGTGAACCCCAAGGAGATGATGAGGTTTTGAGTAAAGGCCAGATCCCTAAAGAGCTTTGACAGACTTGTGGCATGAATAAGGCAGTCATCTAGATAAGGATACATTTAGACCCTTGTTGTTCTGCAAAAGGCAATCACAGAGCTAAGCACTTTGTGAAAACCCTAGGAGCAGTAGACAAGCCAAAGGACAGTGCAGAGAACTGAAAGTGACTGGTACCTGCTCTGAAACGTATAAAGCTTCTGCATGATTCCTCTATAGGAATGTGCAACTAAACATCTTTTAGATCCAGAGTGACCATTAAGGCATGAGGAGCTATCATGGGTAGAAGTTTTTAAAGATTCAACATTTTGGATTTTGGTACCAGCAGGGACTGATTGAGGGTGTACAGGTCTAAAATAAGGTGCCAAGATCCTTCCATTCTGGGAACCAGAAATAGCCTGGAGTAGAACCTTTTTCCTTTTGGTTGTTCTGGGACTGACTGGTTCCATTGGGACCTGTGAGCACAGACTGAGAATTTTAGAAAAGGTCCCTGCTCTTTGATTTTGTGGAATATCTGGGTAACCTGAGTATCTTAATGGCTGTTTGAAAGTGAGCCTGTAACCATTTGAGGTAATATTCAGAACCCACTTGTCTGAAGTGACAAGGGACCAATTTTCTTTGAACAGGGATAGCCTTCATCCTAGTCTTCCTCCTGTCATTTCGGGAGAGGGTGTAGGGAAGGGGAGGGGAAGGGGAGGGGAATGGGAGAGTCATTGCTGTTCTCTGCTAGAACTCCGCTGCCTGGGGGTTTCTGATGCCCAATGCCTGGGCCTTTGTGGTTGGTGTTGCCTTTGAGGTCTTTCCCTCTGGATTTTCCTTTGCCTGATTTTTGACTGAAAGGGAAAGGACCAGTGTTTAATGGGAAAATTCCTACTAAACTTAGGAGGCTGAACTTGGAGGAAGTCTTTAATGGTCTGCATAGATTTTGCTTTATTTTCCATCTTTTTGAGCACAGTCTGAGCTTTTGGCCCAAAGAGGAAGCCCTTGTCCAAAGGTGCATCCAGAAGGTTGGAGTTGACATGGCTTGAAGGAGTCTGCTCCCTAGGACAGGCATGCTTCTAATGACAGAACCAATGACTTTAGCTCATCAGGAGCCTTCCATAGCATCATAGCCATAGTGTAAAGAGTATCTAGCCATCTGTGTGCTAGAATGGTAATAGTCCATCAATTACTTGGCCATGTTCATGTCATCCAGGGATGATATCTTTTGCTTCATTTGATATAAAATAATTTGTTGTTATTTTATTATATGAAACTGGCAGTTAAGGGCCCTCATGGTTAGGGTAACAGTAGTGTAAACTTTTTTTACCAAACCTATCAAGGGCCCTGCTTTCTTTGTCAGCAGGTAAAGGATTTTTTGAAGAGCTGGTCAATATTCTTGAAGAGGTATTTATGTGAGTCTAGCACCCTGGAAAACCTGTCTGGTTTTTGAGGGGCTGGACAAAGAGACTCTAGATTCAAAGAAGAATCCATGAAAACATCCTCTACTACAACCTCCAACACAGGAGGAATAGCAAAGGTTTGTGTTCTGGCAAATCAAGAAACTCCCTAACCCTCTTCTTCGATTGTGGATATTCCTGGGCCTCTGACTGGAAATGTTCCCTCATGGCATGGAGAGTTTCCATAAAAGTGATGTCTTCAGGAGACAAAACTGAAGCCAGATTCTCTTCAGAAGTTGAATCTTCAAGAGTAGTAAGGAATGATCCCTCCTCAAAGACAGACTCCTCCTGGTCAGAATCCTCATCAGAATCTGGAGGCTCAGAGAAAATTGCAAGGATAGGATCCCTCTTCCTTTTCCCTGGGGAAGACTCCAAATGGGGTTGCCAAGCTCTGACTATAGAAATAAGGTCATCAGCCAACCTCATGAGGTCTTGCTGATAACCCTGTGAGCTGGTAGGCCTAGGCATAGAGCCTGATGTAGAACCCTTCTTTGAGGTAGCTCTGGTCTTGGGCCTAGGTACATCCACAATCATGACAACCAGTTCCTCTGTAAGAATTAGCCGATGCAGGCTGATGCCACAAAGGGATATCGCTGGTAAAAGATTGTTCATCGGAAGATGAGGTCTGGTGAGTGACCCTGGCCCTGACTGATGAATTAAAAGTCAAGGCCTGTGCAGAATTTGAGGGACATGACAGCATGTTGGACCCTGGACAGGTCTCAACAAAGACCTGGGCCACCACCTCTGTTGCAGAAGGGGGCTGCAAAAGCACATCACTTTCCTCAGTGATAACAAGCCTTGAGGGGGACTGGCAGATGGAGAATGATTGTCATCCAAGGCCATAAGTTTGGGTCTTTTTTCTTTATCCTTTCTACACTTATGAATCTCAACCTCAGGACAACCAGTGGATGACATCAGATGATGCAAAGTAGATGAGAGACTAAGATGCCTAGCTAGGATCTCAGCCCTACACCTGATAGTCCTAGAGTTGAAACAGGTGCATAAACAACAATCATGAACATCGTGATCAGGGCCTAGACAGGTGACACACAGCAAATAAAAGTCTCAGTGTGAGATTTCCTTACCACAGCAGAAACAGTTGTTAGCCTTATCTGACATGGGTTAAAGCAAGAAAAACGAATTCCCCAATGGAGTACTTAGCTTTCAGATGATGTCTCTCTGTTCCAAACTGACTGATGAACCGAAATACTGCTTCAGGCTCTGACTGTAAGAAAAGACTGCTATCAAGGTGCTGGCTGGCTCCCTATATACCCAAGCATACTGACATTAGATAGGATGTCCACCAGCCTAAGGAGGAGGGAGATTTTTACACTGGTAGTTCAGCCAGCCAAGGGCTTACACTGCGGAAAATCCCACGAGTTAGGACTGCAACAGTGAAGCACAAAGAACATCTATATGTAGAAGTCAAAGTAGTAAAGTAGCCATTTAGTTTACAGAGGCCAAGGTTGGAGGGATGAGGTGGGAAGGGTGGGAAGAGTTCAACCCTCTCTCTATTCCCAAGGAAACTATCAAAAAAGTGTGTGAGCAGGAAAAAAATAGCTAATTCAAGACAGTAATGTAGTCAACAAAGAACTGAGTAAGAGTAAATAAGTGTATCAAGGCATGACAGTTAAACAGGAATACAGACAGGTTGGGACTTGAGTGAAAACTCAGCACAAAATTAGTATTAAAACAATTAAAATTGCAACATTCATGATATTTGCACAAATTCATAAGAGACCATTGAGTAAAGTGTAAGTAAACTGCCTAATCACAGTTCCCAAACTAGTCTTTTGCAGCAAAACATCAGATAAAAAATATTTTCTAAAACCCTGTGAAGAAAATACATAACTGGATTTTCAATTATTCAAGTCTAAATCAGGCATTTCTGCAATATATGCTAAACAAGTTGTACTTTGAATATGAAATTCCTATTCCCACAGACAAAACAGAAGATTTAAAGAAAGATCAGCAGCTCAGGCACTGTTCAACAGATAAGAAGTTATTCCCAGCAGTGTGGTCAAATAAAAATATGTGCAGTTTTGAAAATGTAAACTTAGTCAAAATTATGACAAAGTGCCTATATTGCATATTGAACACCATAGTATTACCATGGTGGCAGACAAGCTATAGGAATAAAATTTACAAAGCTCAAGGTTGCTGTAAATGTAAAATAAAAATAAAAATGATGTTCATTTTGATACTTACAGAATTAGTTAGTAATTCATCCACCCACAAGACACTTCATCTAAGTCAGAAATAACACTTTCTTGCCTATACTGAACTACAAGCATACAACAGACAGGTAAAAAGGCAACAGATTAACACTGACAGAAAATCAACAAGATATGAAATAGTTACAAGCTACATATGGACATTTGTAAGAATTAACAAACATCTACTGTTTCATACGGAAAGAAGGCAGACATGCATAAACCAAAGTGCCCAGCCAGGAAGCATGACTGCATAGCTCACACAGTGCTTAGCTGGCAGTTCAATTGCATGGTTCACAAGCAATTCTGATGCAGAAACATAAAGTAAATACATAAAACTGACATGTTGAGATCAGTGCTAACTGACTCTGCTAATAGCAGCAGAACTACATTACATATACTAACAGCAGTCAATAGTGAGCACTGCAGACAGCTTCACCAGTTGTTCTGGCAAGCAATTAAAAAGAACAGGGCATTTAGTACACCACCACAGAATTCAGAAAGTACAGTTGTGTATGATGAACTTACGATAGCAGTAGATGTTTGAATAGTCACTGCTGCAGTAGCCTAAACTATATGGGTCATATCCTGCCAAGGACATAATAGTTTACCAGCTTCCAAAGCTTTAAGTCACCTTCCACTTGCCCAAACTGTCAAGCAGCTCAAGATAAGCTTACTAAAAGACAAGTATGAGTGCAAAGCCTATAAGAGGTTTCCTGCCAGCAGAAAGAAGAAGGCTGAGCCGTAAAAGGACAATGCTAGAAATAACAAAAAAAAATGTCCACACCCTAGCATAAAAACTCACCAAAAAACAAGGATAATGGAAGGAGGGAGGGAATGGTTACTACAGAAATAATAATTCAAACATCTACTGTTATGGTAAGTTCATCTTATACAACTGTGCTATGTTTTCATATTGATCACTGCTGCAGCAGCCTTAGCTATATGGGTAGATTGCCACAACTATATTTGGAAGGAGGAAGTAGAAGGGTCCAGGATCCACTGGTGAATGGTCCTAGCAAAGCTTGATCTAGACCTAGAGAAGAAAACAAAAGACATCTGTCTTCAATTCCATCTTGCATGAAGTCCAGGAACAGAATTTTGCCGGCTGAGTGTTCAAAAAAAAGGTAAAGAAGTCTACTTGAGAAACACATCCCCGATGGATCAAATCTTCGAAGACCACTGATATATTTTACATTCGTGAGGGTCTGCCCTGGTCCTGCTCAGCTTATTTGCCACACAGTTTTGCTTTGATAGACTGCCTGTAGAGTGAAGATTGTGCTGTGAAGCTATATCCCAAGCCAACATAGCTAGTCTGTAAAGAGAGTACAACCTGGATCATCCTTGATTGATCATGAACTACATGACTGTGGTATTGTTTGTAACCACTTGAAGACATCCCCATGGATGAAAGATGGTTCAGAGAGTTGAGAGCCTTGATCAGGGCAAGCATCTACTAGATGTTTATGCACTTGCATCTACCCTTGGTATCCCACACCCCCTGCACTTTTATCCCTCAAGAAACTGCTCCCCAACCTTAGAAATAGATCTAGATAAATATCTATTTTCTTGCTGTGGAAGAAAAGCTCTTTGAACTGAGGTGTCTAGTTGACATAGTGAAAACCAAACCAAAGGTCCGACCATCTAATAAAAAATAGCCAAGAAAAACAAAGCTTCCAAGTCTCCAAGACTCTTCTTTAGTGTTAATTAAGTAATAATTAGCAACACAATTTATTTAAAAAGCCAGGTTATAAACCAAAGAAAACAAGTCACATGATATTTTAGAGATGCATCAGTCATATAATATTTAAAATTACATGCAAAGTTATAAAAATATAAAAAGATTAATTCATTTATAAGGCTATCTACACAATAAAAGCTAACATCTATGAAATAAACAATATATAAATAAGTAAATAAATAACCTGCCCAAACTGAGTAACATAGCTCTGCTTTTCTTTCAACAGCAGTTTGACACTGTTCATAGTGTTAAGCCCTAGTGGTTGATCAGCCCTAAAGTAATTGATCCATTTATATTCTGTAATTTTTGTTTTATTAATCATGTTCTCACCTCTCTTACTTGAAAATACTCTTTGTAATACCCTAAACCTAAAAGTATAATTACTACCATGTAACTGCATATGTTTAAGCAGCTCATTTATCTCAATTCCTCTATGAACTTCAGATAAATGTGACACTGTTCTATCTTTTAATTTTTGGTTGCTCCTACCTATATAAAAACAGTTGCATTTCTCACAATCAGCAAGGTAAACAACATTGTCTGTTGTGCAGATAGCAAAGACAGTAAAAATAAACATCTGGTTGGATATAGGACGTGTGATGATGTGAGGTATTGCCACCTATGCCAGGAGAAGTAGAGCAGTGGCTGTGTAACATATGCCAGCACAGATAGCTGGAGTTTTGTAAAGAATTATATGTCATTTGTATATCAAACTGATTTGTAAAGCTGCTTATGTTAAAAATAAACCAACAGTGGGTCCTGTTGGACAGAAAGAAAAATGCACCTGTATGTCAGATTGCATGGTAACTGTTGAATTAATATTGTGACAGAGGATATTAGAAGAGAAGAGGTAAATCTTAGTCCAGCTAACTTTGAAGACTAGTTTGAAATTAAATTATTCAATTTAGGCCATAAAGATTGCATCTTGCAGTACTTGATTGCAGCCAGAGACAAAATGTCTGTGAAATCAAGGACTAGGAATCCTTGTTATATTGTCCATAGCAGTGAATTAATTCTAGCCTGGAAGGGTGGACGTATTGAAATGGTTTTATGGCTTCCAGATGCTGCAACAGATCTTAACAAAGCTCTAGGTGTATAAGGTAACACATCTGTGCTAAACCATGGCAGCCTCTAGTAAAGGGGTAGTATGGGAACCAGAAGTCAGATAACCAGATGTATGTGATGTCATTCTGTAATCCATCACTAAAGTGATGTCTTAATACTAGATGAGACAGAAGTCTCCGAGCAGTCTGTTTTTGAAACCTGACAAAGAAAAAACCCTCAGCTACTTCATCTTGCCTTGCTATAGTAAGTGAAAATATGGTGAGATTACTTCAGTACTGTTTTTCTGTATCTGTGTGAATCTATTCATCTCTGTTATTTTAATATTTCCTGTGATTGAAACTCTGGTGTTTATTGTAAACAGATATTCCACATTTTCACATTATTTTATTATTTATTATTAAATATATTTAAACTTTTCATTGTGACTGGTCCTTTAGAGAATCATTTAACCTTTGAGAGTACGTATATCGATTTGGTGACTCTGTGGCCACTCCTAAAAGCCTTACTGCATTGGCCAAATACTACCATTTGTATTCATATTAATTTCACTCAGTATAATTGGGTACCCTTGTAAGAGCCTTAGAGTAGCTAGCTTTGGAGTGTCTGGTGGTAGTGTAACTACCTTATAGTCTGGGCAGAAGGGGGCATAATTAGTAAATCTGTGCCAGCCTTTCCCAGGAGTGTGTGTGTGTGTGTGTGTGTGTGTGTGTGTGTGTGTGTGTGTGTGTGTGTGTGTGTGTGTGTGTGTGTGTGAAAATCAAATTTCAAAGAGTTTGTGTGTCAGTTGCTTGGAGCAGGGACACAAAGCACTGATTTCACAGATAGGGTGTTAGAGGACTTGGCATGTACACTTGGCTGAGGACTCAACTCTACAGCTATGCCAGTGGGGACTCTTACTGAGGGCTGAAGAGAGAGATGGAGAACCCATCCCCCAGACTGAGTATGTTTGTGTTCCCTGTGTGCTCTTAAGTTAAATTCTGCTTGATGCAGGGAGCTGCATCTGTAAATAATGTGTGTATCTATTTTTGTTCCATGTGAGCATCCATCTCCAGTGTTAGTGGTGAGGATTAAGGCTCCTTGATTACTGGTCCAGAGAGGGGACATCACAGGGTGCATAAAGTTTTTTTGCTGGTTAATAGATTTACAAAATATTCTCAACAAAATATCTTCAGCCCTCTTTCTGGACCTGTCCAAAGCTTTCGATATGATTAACCATCAGCTACTCATTGACACTCTGGAAACCTTATCCTTAGATAACCAAGCTCTCCAATGGTTCCATGCCTACCTCACTGGTAGACAACAAGCAGTACTATGGCAGAACAGGCTCTCTTGCCTGTTACCTAATACCATAGGAGTTCCTCAAGGCTCCGTATTAGGACCTCTTCCCTTTTCAGTCTTTATTAATGATCTCCATACAGCCATCCCAGATGCTACCTGCATTCACTATGCAGATGACTCTACACTGGTATGTTCTGACACCTCGCCAATAAACCTACTATCAACAACCCAGTTTATATTCACCACAGTTGAAAACTGGCTCTCTGATCATCACCTGATCTTAAACCCAAACAAAGCCAAACTAGTACTTTTCTCTCCCACTCGTAAATCCTCTACAGCATCCTTTACCATAAAATCTAACAATGGCACTATCATCTCCCCAGATCCCTATACAAAACTACTAGGAGTAACTATTGATAAAAATCTTAGATTTGACATGCATTTTAACCAAACCATTAAATCCATAAACAAGAAACTTGGGTCACTATATAGGATAAAATCCTTCCTAACTCCAATGGCTAGAGCAACCATTGCCCGCTCGCATCTTCTCTCTAGCCTTCTTTATGCCTCTCCTGTGCTTACTAACCTTAGCAAATCTGACCTTAACAAACTCTCCAGTTGCTATAACCATATCGCCAGATTTGAAACTGGCATGCCCTATAGGACTCACCACTGCCTTAACTTAAAAAACCTTGGCTGGATAGAACTGCCAAGCCTCCTCCAGCTAAACCAACTTATAGAAGCATTTAAAATTCTCAAACAACCAGACAACACCCCTGCACTGAAAAATATAATCATCCCATACAGCAATCTAGGCTCACTCCACTCATCAAATAGACTGCTTGTCCAAACAATCAAATCCTATAATTCAGGTGGTGATTCTCTGTTCGCTAATGCCATAGGTAAAATATGGAACTCCCTCCCAATCTTACTCTTACTACCTCCTTAGTCCAATTCAAAAAGAGTCTAAAACTTAATTTCAAATCACATTGGCTTTGTCCATGCACCAGCCTTGATTAGCTCCTTCCTTTAAACTAGGGTACAAACATCCTCTGGCTCACTCTAGTAGAGAAACTAAAGCTTTTAATTATGGAAATGATCTTACTCTATACTTGTTTGACTGAATCTGACTATAAATAGATGTCGTTATTATTCTGAATATCATTTTGTAAATGTTTACCTGAGGTATGGGGCCTGTAATCCCAACAGGATCTATGGATAGAAACTAAACTCATAATCTGTATTTGTCGTATCTTAAGCTAGCATGTTTGAACAAGTCTGTAATAGAATTTCTGTATTTGTTAGAGCTATATCTAACATGTTTGAACAAGTCTGTATTTTTTTCTCATAAATATTTTACTATATGTAACATTTCTCTAAAGTATCTATGTTGGAGTTTTTCTCCCCAGGCCTCCGCTAAAAATGGACATGTATCCAGTCGGACTATCCTGGTCAACAAATGTAAAATAATAAAATAAAATAAAAATGTGCAGTTATAACAAGGGGTAGTAACTTTCTTTACAATAGTAGTTTCTATTTTATTCTTATCAAGGCTAAAATCTGTATAACATAAATAAATGTTTTAGTGTTTTTTTCCTTTTTTTATATAAAACGTGGTTCACTACCAACAATTTTTCTAACTTCACTATCGGATTCTAAAATTTTCCAATTCCTTTGTATTATAGACCTGATCTGAGGTGTTTGCCTATTATATTTAGTTATACTATTTTATATATACTTGTTTCCAAACAGATATGGTTTACCTAGTCTGCCCCTTTCCAATATAATTGGCTGCATATTATCTTTTATCATTTTTGGATCATACCCTCTCAAATAAAAATCATCAGCCATACTATTCATTTCATTAACAAACGCTGTATCAGCTGTATTATGTCTACTGGCCCTTATAAATTGACTTTTGACTACACTTTTATAAATGTGTCTGGGATGCAAAATTTGAACTTAATTACTCTACAGGTAATGTGAATTTTGTAGATTTAAATGTTTTATATACTGATGGTAAATTTGATACCAAACTATATATAAAAAATGTACAAGCTACAAAATCTATCCATGCTAATAGTGTGCACCTAGACACATTTAAAAGAGTGTAGTCAAAAGTCAATTTATAAGGGCCAGTAGACTTAATACAGTTCAGAGTTTGTTAATGAAATGAATAGTATGGCTGATGATTTTAATTTGAGAGGGTATGATCCAAAAATTATAAAAAACAGTTTGCAGTCAGTTATGTTGGAAAAGGACAGACTGAACAAGCCATAACTAGAAACAAATATATTTCTGGCAATAGATGTATAGAAAATGCAAGCTGGTCTGTGGGGTATATCATTAAATATAATAGGCAAACACCTTAGATTAGGTCTATAATACAAAGGAATTGGGCTATTTTAGAATCAGATAGTGAAGTCAGAAAAATGTTGGTAGTGAACTACATTTTATATACAAAAGAGGAAAAAGCCTAAAACAGCATTTATGTTATAAAGATTTTAGCCTTGATAAGAATAAAATAGAAACGACTATTGTAAAGAACGTTACCACCAATTGTTATAACTGTATGTTTTGTAAATATATTAACCAATAAAAAGAGTTTATGCACACTATATCCAATCAGATGTTTATTTTTACTGTCTTTGCTACCTGCACAACAGACAATGCTGTTTACCTCACTGATTGTGACAAATGTAATTGTTTTTATACAGGCAAGACTAATCAAAAATTAAAAGATAGAATAGTCACATTTATTTGAAGTTTGTAGAGGAATTGAGACGAATGTGCTGTTTAAACATATGCAGTCCGAACATAGTAATCATACTTCTAAGTTTAGGGTATGACAAAGACTATTTCCATGTAAGAGAGGTGGGAACTTACCTTTTTAACAGAAAACACCAGTAAAAAGCAATTTCAAACACAATGGCAGCCCTGCAATGGAAAATTAAACACAATTTCTCCACAGAAAATATATTAGCAGTTAGTTTACACAGCTTTAAAACTGACAAAAAAAAGTGCCCCATTTAAAAGTATGGAACAATCTCGAGACAGTGCATTAAAAACACTACTGGCTTTAAAATAACTTCCCTGAAGAGGAATGTAATAAAATATCACTAAATATAAGAACGTGGAAGGTTTTCCCCCCAAAGAGAACTTATCTGCCCAGCAAAGAAAAGCACAAACAAACCATTGATCCTCAAAGGAGTGTACTCTTCGGTGTCAGTAAATCTCTGAAGGGTTTCACACCCAAACTTTCTTTTAGTCAACTCATCCATCTCAAGTTGTTTGACAGTTTGGGTGTGTGGAAGGTACCCTGAAGCTTTGGTAGCTGGCTGGGTATTATATACTTGGCAGGATATAACCCACATAGCTAAGGTTATTGCCGCAATGATCAATATGAAGAACAATACCTTTTGGGTTACACAGCTGGTCTCAAGTCACCTAGTCAATTCACAACAAAAGCTCTGCAGAAAAGATATACATAGCAATCATGGTTAGGGATGCAGCCCTTACCATTGTTACAGCCAGTACTTACACAGTGCTCATAACAACTGAGCAATCAGAAAAACTGTGCTTGAGTATGAGGTATTTCTGTTATATAAAAAAATGCTGAACTCATGAAATAATAGGCAAACAATAGTAAACACTGTATCATCACTTCAAATCTGTGTAGAAGGTAGAGTTTTTAAAAAAACAATATGTGGCAAAAGAAAGTCTAAAACTGCATATCTCTTACAAGAGGAATACAAAGGGTGACGAAACACTCTACTCTGTAAAATGTGTTATATATGGTGGTGATGCACTCAACAGATAAGAAGCAGGACGAATTAAAAAAATAGGATCCATTGATGCTCAAGTCCCAAGACAAGAATTTAAAAAGCATAAAATGTGTTCCGTCTGTGATCCCTTAACAATGCCAGTTCACTGAAATGTAAATATTTCTAAGGCAGTAAACACAGCCTGTTGTTACTATATCTAAACATTGTGGGTTAGTAGGGCCAGAAAAAAACTTAAATATATCCTTATTCTCCGTTTCTCACTTCCTCTCTAAGCATCCCAAAACAACTTCCTCTAAATACTAATTATACAATGACTAAGCGTTTTACTCAGGGAATCTAAGTAGTCAGATATTTACGTCTGCTGTTGAGTTTTCCATTTTTTCTTATCTGGTGAAACACACTGTAGAGTCTTTCATACACTATGACATGTAGCTGCTAATATATTTGCAATGATTTTTGAGTCACAGGATTCTGACTTTACTACATCAATTTCTTCTTCCACATTTACCGAGTGCAAAGACAAATTAAGCCTGAAAGCTCTGATCTTCACTGTCAAAACATCCAAATTTTGTTTTGGTAGTTAAGGTTTTTAGGACATGGAAGACACCAGCATGTGACAGTCTCACAGCTTCAATATGTTACAGTGCCATAGCACCAGCCTGTTACAGTACTGTAGCTCCAGCCTATTACAGTACCATAGCTCCAGCCTGTTAGAGTATGGTAGCCCCATCTTGTTACAGAACCATAGTACCAGCCTGACAGAATACCAGAGCACCAGCTTCTTACAGTACCTTAGCACCATTTTGTTACAGAACCATAGCACCAGCCTATTACAATACCATAGCACCAGTCTGTTACAATTCCGTATCTCCAGCCTGTTACAGTACCATAGCCCCAGCCTGTTACAGTACCACAACTCCAGCCTGGTGTAGTACCATAGCACCAGCCTATTACAGCACAGTAGCTCCATCTTGTTACAGAACCATAGTACCAGCCTGACAGAACACTATAGCAGCAGCTTCTTGCAGTACCTTAGCTCCATTTTGTTACAGAACCATAGCACCAGCCTATTACAATACCATAGCACCAGTCTGTTACAGTTCCATAGCTTCCCTGCTGTAATACTGTAGGTCCACCTGTTACAGTACCATAGCACCAGCATGTTACAGTACCATAGTTCCAGCCAGTTACAGTACCACAGCTCCAGCTTGGTGTAATACCATAGTTCCAGCCAGTTACATTACCACAGCTCCAGCCTGGTGTAATACCATAGTTCCAGCCAGTTATAGTACCATAGCTCCAGCCTGTTACAATACCACAGCTCCAGCCTATTGCAGTGACATAGCACCAACCTGTTACAGTACCATAGCTCCAACCTGCTGTAGTACTGTAACACCAGATTATTACAGTAATACAGCTCTGCCTGTCATAGTGCCACAGCACCAAGTTACAGTACCATAGCTCCAGCCTGGTCTAGTATCATTGATCCAGCCTTTTACAGTACCACAGCTCCAGCCTGTTATAGTACCATAGCAATAGCCTGTAATAGTACCATAGCAATACCCTGTGGTACTGTAATAGGCTGGTGTTACAGTACTACAGCAGGGTGGAGCTATGGTATAGCACAAGCAAAAACAAATTAAAAATCCACAAAAACGGGTAGAGGGAAGCAAGGCAGCAAACACCAACAGATGAAAGTTAATCTTCTTTAATACAGATAAAATGTGAAGCGCTTTTCGTTTGAGACTGTGCTCAAAATTCTTCAGACAAACTGATTACACAAATCACAAGTATATATACCAATTAGGTGAGCTGGTCACACAAGCACTACATCAATTAAGCAATTAAAAACTGCACCAAGGTAATAAAGCATTTAAAGGCATATAAAACAAAACTGCCTAAATGCTCTTAATACATGTTTGTACTTAAAACCACCTTCAACTGTTGGAAAATAAAATAAAAATATAACCATCCAACATGTTGATTAAATAACATACTGAGGATATATATATATATATATATATATATATATATATATATATATATATATATATATATATCAACTAATGTATACTACAAAAATAAAAATATATAATATAAAAAATATAAAAAATGTGAAAAGTATATATGTATATATATGCATCTTATCTTGATAAACTTTTAAGTTTAAAACACTGACAATAGAACAGCAAGGGTATTATACGCATTTAATCTAACTTGCCACATAAGTTCTAATTCTTCCAGTTTTAATGGAGTAGGGCCTCTCCTAGGATCTTCGTGAATCTGATCTATTATCATAAATTTAAATTTGTGGTCCGGGTTGAGACTGACATGCTTAGCCAGAGCATTGTCGAGTTTATTCTTCCGAATTGCATAAATATGTTCATACAAACGGTCACGGAGCCGTCTCTCTGTTTTTCCCTATGTAGAACGATAAACAATTCTGGCATTGTGCTAGATAAACTATTATTTTAGAATTGCAATTCACTCGACATTTCAAAAAGTATTGATGGCTGTGAATAATGAATCTATTAGATTCACTAACATATGGCAGTAGTTACAAGACTGACACTTGAACATACCCGGTGTTTTTGGGTATGTGCGTTGGCGTTGCTCGAGAAGGGACTTTAAATTTTTTGCCCTTCTATACGTGACCACTTGTCTATCGCCAACTTTATTGAAAATACTGAAATCACTTTTAAAGATAGCCCAATTTTTACATAAAATTTCATAACAAGACTTACTATTAATACTGAAAGTAGTGATAAATGATGGAACATGACCCGTAGGTTCACATGGTGTATTAATGTCATCTATTGAAACATTAACTGCACTACTATTCTGTACCACTTCTACGTTCGTAGAATTAATATTTAATAAAGGTTTAAATAACTGCCTATTCCGTTTGGACCCCACTTCTTCTATAAGTTCATTAATTAAATTCTCAGGATAAATGATAAATGATTCTCAGGTGGATGAACATATTTTTAATAAACGACATTCTTCAATGAAGTCGGCATCAAGAGTTGACATGTGGGCTGCCCTGACTATCTGGCCCTTAACTACAGCTCACTTCTGGTGCAGAGGATGACAGCTAGAATAATGCAAAAACGCATTAGAATATGTGCTTTTTCTATGTATCTTAGCTGTATACCTCTGAAGTGAAGAATTTTTAGTTAATAAAATGTCAAGGTACGCTATAGAATCCATACTAAAAGAAGATGTAAACTTTAGGAAGTCTGTGGTGCTGTTGAAAGAGTCGACTACCATGTCACTAATGGCTCTGTCACCTTTAAGTAAAATAAAAATGTCATCAAGGTAACATGCATAGAAAATGAACACATATTTGTAATCGGAATTAGGTAAAACAAAAGAGTGTTCCCAATGAGCCATTACCAGATTGGCTATACTAGCACCACAGGGGTAGCCCATTGCTACCCCAACCTTTTGCAGATAAAATTCATTTTTAAACATGAAAAAGTTATTGTTAAGAACAATATCCAAAAGTTCTTCAACTAGGTCGAGTTCTATTCTGGTACACCCTTTTACTCTTAAATCCAGCCTGATCCAGTCATTAACTATTTCATGTGGGATACAAGTGTACAAATCTTTGACATCTATAGTTAAAAAATTATGTTGAATGTCAAATGGTAACTCACTGATTCTCTTTAAAAAAGACCATGAGTCTTTACAAATTTGTACATCATTAACTAAAAATTTTTGCAAGATTACATCTATAACTTTAGCACATGCATACATAGGTGAACCTCTGCTGTCAACTAAAGGATGCATGGGAGGGTCCAAAACGTCTTTATGGATTTTAGGAATACCAAAAAGACTTGTAAATCTAGAATAAGTGGTCAGCATGTAGTTAAACATTTTCTGGTCAATTCTCCCATGAATAAACATTTCTTCCAATGTATTCTTTATATGTAAATATGCTGTATTCACTTCAGAGCGTGACCTAACTAAATATGAAGGGCTATTCAAAAGTTTTAACATTCTGTTAGTGTAATCACCCCTATTAAATACAACCATACCCCCACCTTTAACAAACTCAAAGGTCATGTACCTTAATAAAATCAATACAATCCTTCTCATTTATTGAATCTGCACAACCATACTTATAATAATGTTCAGACTGGAATCTATGACGAATATCCAACTCACATATAAGTTCAAACATCTGAAGGCTAGGATGGAGGGGGGATTAAAAACACTAGATATTCTAAATGTGTCACTAGTGCCCAAACTATTCCAACCCATCATAAGGCTGAAATTAAGTTTCCTGGTAAACAATTTGAGGTCGAACACAGCCAAACTGGAGACAGAGCTCTCTCAACCCAAGACTGGCACAGTCAGTCAGGAGGAAAAGGTAACCACCCACACCACAAATCCAGTCTCACACAGACCTATTGCATCTGCATACCCAACACATAAACACACAAAAACATACTTGGAGGCCCTAAATAAAAATCTACCTAAACAGCAAAGACCTCCTAAGCAGATATCTAAGCAAAAGCCACCCATCAACAATACCCACAAATCACATATCTCCCAAAATCAGTGTGCTCACAGTCACAGCCCATAAGGCCAAACAACACACCAAATACATTTGCTATAGGGGACTCTATTTTCCGGCACACTGACGTCCCACTCACCAGACTGAAAAAGGAGAAGGTCACTGTAAGCTGCCTGTCGGGTGCCAGGATCCGCCACATAGTGCAAGCACTCAGGTCACTCCAAAGCAAGTACAAGTATGACTCCGTCATTGTCCATGCTGGTGTGAATGACTTGAGACATACCTCCCTGGACTACATGAAAAGAGACATAGAGGAGCTCTCTGACCATGTAGCCCAGGCTGGTATGTCCCTGACCTTGAGTAGCATCTTGCCCTCACCAAGAATGATGCCACAGTATAAAGACAAAATGATCAGTTTCAACAATTGGCTAAAGTATTGGTGTCATTCAAAGGGGATCCAGTGTCTGTCAGCCTGGGATGACATGCTCGACAAGCCACGTTGCTTCACTAGGGATGACTTGCACCTGTCACCCTTAGGCTTTCATATACTGGCCAAGGCTCTTGCCATCCCCATAGTGCCTTTTTTAGGCAAGGCTCAAAGGACAAACCCACCTCCATAGACAACCCAAAGATAAAAAAACTAAAGGTAATACTACTCAATGCCAGAAGTCTAAACCTCAAGATGTACGCACTCGAGACTCTCCTCAGTATGGAGAAAATCGATGTCTGTGCAGTAACAGAAACCTGGTTCAAGGCTCCTGAGAGCACCCCAGAACTACCAGGTTATAACTCATACCATGCGTTTTGGCCCCAAAACTCGGACCAAAGCACAAAAGGAGGGGGAGTATCTATATTCATCAAAGATACCTACACCTCCAGGTTAGTGGCACTGCACGAAGCAGCGGAAACCATCCATGTGCAACTAACAGCGGGCAAAACTGCCTTTCAGTTTGTAGCCTGCTACAGAACACCCTCCCTATTACAGGAACCCCACTTGGCATTCCTGAGAACACTGGAGAATATGAAGATCTCTCCAAACACTATGTTATTGGGTGACTTCAACTACCCAAACATTGACTGGGAAAACTTCTCAAGCCCAAACACCCTCACCCAACGGTTCCTTGCATTTATAAACTCTAACGCAATGGAACAACTGGTCACCACTCCCACAAGAGGGAACAACATATTGGACCTGGTCATCACCAACATGGGGACTCTATGTTCCACACCAGAGGTAAACCCCTCATTGGTAAGATCAGACCATAAACAAATTTCCCTGGACATCCATATCCCGTCCCCACCCCCATCCAAGGAAATCACTGTAAAGAATTTCTCCAAAGCCAACTTTGCACTTCTCAAGACTGAGGTGGAATCCTTCAAAGCCCCTGGGCCAGAGGATAATACAGCCCAAAGCCCAATCTGCAGAATCCTTTACAAATGCATTCTATGAGCATCTGCAGGAATGTATGGATCGTGCTATCCCACATAAAACCAAGACTCACTCCTCCAAAAACAGGAGACCGGTTTGTTGGACCCTGGCCATAAATAAGCTATACAACAGAAGGAGGAAGCTACTACATGACAGAGCAAAATTCCAAAAAGGAAAGGCATCTCTGATCAGTATTAGCAAGAAACTTCGATCCCTCATAAAATCATCAAAGGCCAGTTTTGAAAGAAAAATTGCCCTAGACACTAAAGATAATCACAAGGCCTTCTTTAGTTATGTCAGAAACATGGGCGGAAACTCCCAGATATGCTCTGAATTGTTGCATAATGGTACAAAATATTCCGAACCTACAGACATAGCCAACATCCTGGCAGACAGATTCAGTGCAAATTTCTCTCCCCCCTTCCCCCCCAATGGAGCAAATGCTTATCCCAACTGAATGTAACCTCCCTGACATCACAGATGCACAGTGAAAGCTGCCCTCTCCAAAGCAAAAAACACAGCATCTATGGGACCGGACAGTGTCCCAGGCTGTGTCTTACACGTGCTCCAAGAAGAACTGAACCCTCACATTAAGACACTGTTCAAACTTAGCCTTACTACAGGATATGTACCCAAAGAATGGCATACAGCTACAGTGGTCTCACTCCACAAAGGTGGTGCTACAACGGACCCCGGAAACTATCGCCCCATAAGCCTGACTAGTCTGGTCTGTAAAGCTATGGAGCGTATTATCATGGAACTCATAAACAAAGACATTGAGAGCCTCCAGACACTGGACCCTACCCAATTCGGCTTTGTTAAGGGCAGATCTTGCCTCTTAAACCTAGTTGATTTCTTTGAAACAGTTACCAAAGCCATAGATGAGGGCAAGGTAGTCCACACAGCCTACCTGGACCTCGCAAAAGCCTTCGACTCAATAACCCACTCAGGCATCATAAATAAGCTTACCAGCTTAAATATCAACCCCTATATCACAAGATGGGTTGCAAACTGGCTCAGAGATAAAACCCACATGGTAAGAATCGCAGGTGCCATGTCCGAATCCAAACCAGTTACAAGTGGCGTCCCACAGGGCTCAGTTCTGGGACCTCTCTTGTTTGGTATATACTTCTCTGAGGTTCAGGCTAATACTTAGTATTATGGCTGACAAAGTTTGCAGATGACTGCAAACTGGGGGCCATAATCAAATCTCCAGCTGACACAAGCATCCTCCAAAAGGGTCTCACAGAGATGGATGCTTGGTGCCACAACTACGGCCTCAAGCTAAATGCTAAAAAGTGCATAGTCATCCCCTTTGGGAAAAACAAGTTGCCCACAAATTACCACATAGGTGGTAATCCATTAAGTATGGAAGAAGTAATTAGAGATTTGGGGACCAGCGTAGATAGTAATCTCTCCTTTGATAATCACGTTGCCAAAGTTGTTAGAAAGACCTTCTATATAGCCCACCTTATCACGAAAGGGTTCGCATCTAGATCAAGAGAGGTCATTGTGCCCCTCTACTCGTCATTCATCAGGCCCATAATTGAATACAATGCCCCTTTTGGGATGTACCTTACCCGACACCTGCAGCAACTGGAGAGACCCCAAAAGTACCTCACCAAGAGGATCATGGGCTACAAACAGATGTCCTATGCAGCTCGACTAAAGAATCTCCAGCTCTACTCAGTTGCTTACCGCCTACTC
Organism: Protopterus annectens; assembly: GCF_019279795.1. Taxonomy (NCBI): domain Eukaryota; kingdom Metazoa; phylum Chordata; order Ceratodontiformes; family Protopteridae; genus Protopterus; species Protopterus annectens. Next base: position 1,092,038,311 of record NC_056743.1, on the reverse strand, counting down.
AGAGGCAATCTATGCCTGATGTACAAAGCCATGTCACACCCAGAATTAATGGACATGCTCCACCTCAAAAAATCCAAGTCCCTTAGAGCTACACGCTCCAGGGACCTAAACCTCAGCACAAAAATAAATAGGACATGCTGGAGGGACAGATTCATTTCCCAGAGGCTCCCCTCACTCTGGAATAGAATCCCAATTCATGTTAGACATAGCCGCTCGCTGACCCTCTTCAAGCAAAATTTGGACGCGTGGATGGGAAATCACAAATTCACCCTTGGGATCTCTCCTGTGTCCCTGCTAGACAGAGGCACAGTAAACTAATCTTAAAAGGGTACCTTCTGTGACCTACTTTACAGAGGCACAGTAGGCTAATCTAATAGGGAGGCGGAAGCCAAATACACTCTGGCTAGGCTTATAAATGCCCTAGGGCAGATAGCCTAGTATCTACCTATGAACCTATTACAACATTCAATCTCTGTGGTGGAACATAGGTATAACCCTTAGAAAATAGCTCGACTATATCACTGGTGATGTTTACCAGAGAATAATTATAAACCTTAAAATCACCATCCTCATTAAGAAGAATCTCAGGACCTGAACTGTTATAAACAGTAGACTGATCATCATTCACATGGTTATCAGCAATCAGGTTAAAAAACTGGGCTGGTGTGTCATGACATACTTGAAAATCATCAACAAAAGGAGCCAGCAAGGCTGACAGAAAATGGGAAAATGTTCAAGTGTCAGTCTTGTAACTACTGCCAATATGTTAGTGAATCTAATAGATTCATTATTCACAACCATCAATACTTTTTGAAATGTCGAGTGAATTGCAATTCTAAAATGATAGTTTATCTAGCACAATGCCAGAATTGTTTATCGTTCTACATAGGGAAAACGGAGAGACGGTTCCATGACCGTTTGTATGAACATATTTATGCAATTTGGAAGAATAAACTCGACAATGCTCTGGCTAAACATGTCAGTCTCAACCCGGACCACAAATTTAAATTTATGATAATAGATCAGATTCACGAAGATCCTAGGGGAGGCCCTACTCCATTAAAACTGGAAGAATTAGAACTGATGTGGCAAGTTAGATTAAATACGTATAATATCCCTGGACTTAATGAATGCTGTTCTATTGTCAGTGTTTTAAAACTTAAAAGTTTATCAAGATAAGATGCATATATATACATATATACTTTTCACATTTTTTATATTTTTTATATTATATATTTTTTTATTTTTTTGTAGTATACATTAGTTGATATATATATATATATATATATATATATATATATATATATGCTCAGTATGTTATTTAATCAACATGTTGGATGGTTATATCTTTATTTTATTTTGCAACAGTTGAAGGTGGTTTTAATAATGTAGGTCCAGCCTGTTACAGTACCATAGTTCCAACCAGTTACAGTACCTCAGCTCCAGCCTGGTGTGATATCATAGTTCCAGCCCATTACAGTAGCAAAGCGCCAACTTGGGGCAGTACCACAACTCCATCCCATTAGAGTACCACAGCTCCAATCTGTTACAGTATCATAGCACCAGCTTTTTACATTACCATAGCTCCAGGCTGTTAAACAATACTACACCAAGGAGGAGCTATGGTTCTGTAGATCCAGCCTGTTACAGTACCATAGCTGCAGCTTGGTGTAGTACCATAGCTCCAGCTTGGTGTAGTACCATAGCTCCAGCCTGTTATAGACCCATAGCACTAGCCCATTACAGTGCCATAGCTCCAGCCTGTTATAGTACCATAGCACTAGCCCATTACAGTACCGTAGCTCTAGCCTCTTGCAGTACCATACCTCCAGCCTGGTGTATACCATAGCTCTAACTTGTTACAGTAACATATTACCATCTTATTACAGAACCATAGTTCCAGGCTGTTAAATTACCATATCACCAGCCTGTTGCAGTACCATAGCTCCAGCCTGTTATGGTACCATTGCTCCAGCTTGGTGAAGTACCATAGCTCCAGCCTGTTATAGACCCATAGCACTAGCCCATTACAGTGCCATAGTTCCAGCCTGTTATAGTACCATAGCACTAGCCCATTACAGTACCGTAGCTCTAGCCTGTTGCAGTACCATATCTCCAGCCTGGTGTATACCATAGCTCTAACTTGTTACAGTAACATATTACCATCTTATTACAGAACCATAGTTCCAGGCTGTTAAATTACCATATCACCAGCCTGTTGCAGTACCATAGCTCCAGCCTGTTATGGTACCATTGCTCCAGCCTGTTACAGTATTGTAGCACCAGCTTGGTGTAGTACCATAGCTCCAGCTTGGTGTAGTACCATAGCTCCAGCCTGTTATAGACCCATAGCACTAGCCCATTACAGTGCCATAGCTCCAACCTTTTATAGTACCATAGCACTAGCCCGTTACAGTACCGTAGCTCTAGCCTGTTACAGTACCATACCTCCAGCCTGGTGTAGTACCATAGCTCTAACTTGTTACAGTAACATATTACCATCTTATTACAGAATCATAGTTCCAGGCTGCTAAATTACCATATCAACAGCCTGTTGCAGTACCATAGCTCCAGCCTGTTATGGTACCATTGCTCCAGCCTGTTACAGTATTGTAGCACCAGCCTGGTGCAGTACCATAGCTCCAGTGTGGTGTAGTGCCATACCACCAGCCTGTTACGATATGCTAGCTCCATTTTGTTACTGAACCATAGTACCAGCCTGACAGAATACCAGAGCACCAGCTTCCTATACTACCATAGCTCCATTTTGTTACAGAAGCATAGCACCAGCCTATTATAATACTATAGCATCAGTCTGTTACAGTGACATAGCTCCAGCCAGTTACAGTACCATAGCACCAGCCTGTTACAATAACACAGCTCCACCCTGGTGTAGTACCGTAGCACCAGCCTGTTACAGTACCATAACTTCAGCCTGTTACATTACCATTTGTCCAGCATGTTACAGTACCATAGCTCCAACCTGTTACAGTACCATGTTGCCAGCCTATTACAGAACCATAGTTCCAGGCTGTTATAATATCATAGCACCAGCCTGTTACAGTACTGTAGCTCAAGTCTGTTACAGTACTATAGCACCAGTCTGTTACAGTACTGTAGCTCCACCTGCTGTAGTACCACAGCTCCAGCCTGTTATAGTACCATAGCACCAATCTGTTACAGTACCATAACAGCAGACTATTACAGTACCATAACACAAGGCTGTTACAATACGTAGCTCCAGCCTCTTACAGTAATACAGTTCAAGCCCGTTATAGTAGCATAGCTCCAGCCTGGTGCAGTACTACAGCTCCATCCTGTTACAGTGCCACAGCTCCAGCCTATTACTGTATCATAGCACCAGCTTATTACATTACCATAGCTCTAGGCTGTTATGCAATACTACTCCATGGAGGAGCTATGGTTCTGCAGATCCAACCTGTTACAGTACCATAGCTCCATCCTGGTGTAGTAAAATAGCTCCAGCCTGTTACAGTACCAGAGCACTAGCCCATTACAGTACCATAGCTCCAGCCTGTTACAGTACTGAAGCTCCAGCCTCTTACAGCACCATAGCTCCAGATAGCTTCAACCTGTTACAGTACCATATTACCAGCTTATTACAGAATCATAGTTCCAGGTTGTTAAATTACCATAGCACCAGCCTGTTGCTGTACCATAGCACCAGCCTGTTATGGTACCATTGCTCCAGCTTGTTACAATATTGTAGCGCCAGCCTGTTACAGTATCATAGCTCCAGTTTGTTACAGTACCACAGCTCCAACCTGGTATAGTACTGTAGCACCTGCCTGTTACAGTATGCTAGCTCCATTTTGTTACTGAACCATAGTAGCAGCCAGACAGAATACCAGAGCATCAGCTTCTTATATTACCATAGCTCCATTTTGTTACACAACCATAGCACTACCTTATTACAATACTGTAGCTCCAGCCTGTTACAGTACCATAGCACCAGCCTGTTACAATACCATAGCTCCAGCATGCTGTAGTACCATAGCTCCAACCTGTTACGTTACCATTTCCTCAGCCTGTTACACTACCGTAGCTCCAACTTACTACAGTACCATATTGCCAGCCTATTACAGAACCATAGTTCCAGGCTGTTAAAGTACCATAGCTCCAGCCTGTTACAATACCATAGCTCCAGCCTGTTACAGTACCATAGCTCCAGCCTGTTACAGTACCATAGCACCAGCCTGCTACAGTACCATAGCTCCAACCTGTTACAGTACTGTATTACCATTCTATTACAGAACCATAGTTCTTGGCTGTTAAAGTACCATAGAACCAGCCTGTTGCAGTACCATAGTACTTACCTGTTACAGTACCATAGCACCAGCTTGTTACAGTACCGTAGCTCCAACCTGTTACAGTACCATATTACCAGCCTATTACAGAACTATAATTACAGGCTATTAAAGTACCATAGCACTAGCTTATTGCAGTACCATAGTACTAGCCTGTTACAGTACCATAGCACCAGCCTGTTACAGTGCCATAGCTCCAACTTGTTACAGTACTGTATTACCAGCCTATTACAGAACAATAGTTCCAGGCTGTTAAAATACCATATCACCAGCCTGTTACAGTACCATAGCTCCAACCTGCTACAGTAGTGTATTACTAGCCTGTGAAGCCTGCCAGCCTAGCTAGATAGAATTTTGTAGATAATTCTGTGTCATTGTATATATTAATATAATCCACAGGCTAGTTTTACAAATGTAAAGAAAACTAAATGTAAGAAAACTGTATTATATGCTGAGCTTCAAAAATGTAACCACAGTGCACCATGCTGGAAGAAAGCTGTTAAGTAAACAATTATAACTGTGTTTGATCTCAAGCTCGGATACAGGATGTCTGGGCTAGCAAATTCTTTGTATTGTTATTAAGACAGAGATAATTGCTAGAATTTACATGTAAACGTGTTTTGTATTGCTGTGGCTTCCTGGCCAGGTGCAGCTTACAAAGAAATGTCAATTTTGAGTTTCTATTAGCCTGGGAACTAAAGCAGAAGTGATAAAAATGATGTAATGTGAAATGACACTCAGCAGTACTGGGTGTTATCAATTAAGACTTTCTCAGAGAGAAAGATTGAACATTTTGGATTTTGTCTGAAGCTGACAACAACTCACCAGCTCTTTACCTTGTAAGTAAAGTTATTTAGGACATAGTTTCTCTTAGAGTTAGATAGGAATTTAGCCAGATTAGTCTAGCTATTTTCTATATTTATGTCAGACTGTCCTACAATATTGTTTTAAAGTTCCTGTGATTTCTGAACTAGCACTGCGATTAGCACTGTGTTGAATTGAGGAGTATCGTCTAGTGTTTTTATTATTTATTATTAAATATTTTTAAACCTTTCAGCTGTGGCTGTTTTTTGTAGAGATAATTTAAACTCTAGAGTACTTGCATGTATTTGGTCATACTGTCCAAGCCACTTCAATAGTCTTGCTGTTCGTCACACTTGCTATTTGGATAACAGTATATTACACAATGAAATTGGTCACCCTTTGGAAAGGGCCTTATAGTAGCTGATATTAGTGGCTGATTTCAGTCGTTACTACCTTATAGTCTGGGCATAAAGGGGGCAGAGTTGTAGAACCTGTGCCAGCCTTCCCAGGAGTGTCTATGTGTTTGTATATAAATCAAATCTTAAAGTGTGTGTGTGTGTGTGTGTGTGTGTGTGTGTGTGTGTGTGTGTGTGTGTGTGTGTGTGTGTCTGTCTGTCTGTCTGTCAGCTACTTGGCAGGGACATGAAGCACTGGTTGGACAGAGAGGGTGCTGGAGGTTTTAGCTTGACCACTAGGCTGAGATCTGGACCCTAGTGCTGTGCCAGTGGAGAATCTTATTGAGGATCTGGAGAGAAAGGGAGAAACCAGTCTTAGACTGACTGTGATTTCTGTGTGCTCTTAAGGGAAATTATACTTTACTGTGTGTGTACTTGTTATCCCCCCAATATGCATGCCCCTCACTGGTGCTAGTGGAGAGGATTGAGGCTCCTTGATTGCTGGACCAATGCACAGGCATCGCATATTAATTGGAGGCAGTGGAGACTGGAGGCCCTTGTGCTGAGTATTTGCAGTGGATTGCAGGAAGAGTCTGAGGGAGATCTGGTGACTGAGTTCCTCAGTGAGGCTCAGACTGACATGTCATTGGAAAGAGTAGCAAAGTCCCAGCAGCTATCACCTACCCAGGTTCAAGAAATCCGAGCAGTTTTATAGGAATTTGGGGGCATGTTCGCTGGGAAACCAGGGTGCACCCACCTGATGCAGCTTCAGGTGGATACAGGACCCCAAAAGCCTATTAGGCAGGCCACTTATAGGGTGCCTGAGAGAATCAAACAGACTCTGAGGGAGGAGATACAGGAAATGTTGGAACTAGGGGTAATTCAAGAGTCCAACAGTCCGTGGGCCTCCGTAGTGGTGCTTGTGCCAAAGAAGGATGGCAGCACCAGGTTCTGTGTGGACTACAGGAAATTAAATAGTTACACAGAGTCAGATGCTTACCCCATGCCTAGGACAGATAAAGCCCTAGAGCAGCTGGGTGGGGCTAAGTATCTTACCCCCATTGATCTTACCAAGGGTTACTGGCAAGTGCCCCTGACTCCCAGTGCTAGAGAGATGTCAGCCTTTGTGACTCCTTTTGGCTTGTATGAGTTCACAAAGATGCCCATTGGGATGAAGAATGCCCCAGCAACTTTCCAGAGACTGGTAGATCATACCCTAGCAAGAGCAGGAGGGTTTGCCCTTGCTTACCTAGATGATATTGCCATCTACAGTCATTCCTGGCAAGAGCACCTTCAGCATGTCAGGGAGGTGCTGGGTAGACTACAGAGTGCAGGGTTGACCACTAAATCCAGCAAATGTCAGGTGGATATGGCAGAGGTCTCCTACCTGGGACACAGTGTGAAGAGTGGTAAGATCAGGCCAGAACCTGCAAAACTGGAAGCCATTCAGGCATCATCTGCACCTGTTACCAAAAAGCAGGTGAGGACATTCTTAAGGACACCAGAGTACTACAGAAAGTTTGTCCCCAGTTATAGTACCATAGCTGCTCCCCTCACAGACCTGACAAGGAAAAACAGGCCAGATAAGGTAGTGTAGTAGTGTGGACCATAGCATGTGAGCAGGCATTCCAGAAGCTTAAAGAAGCTTTGGGAGGACCCCCTGTGTTAGCCAGTGAAGATTACAGCAAATAATTTGTTGTGCAGGTGGATGCTTCAAACCATGGTCTGGGGGCTGTACTTAGCCAGATTTCTTCAGAGGGAGAAGAGCACCCAGTGGATTAGCTCAGTCATAGGCTTCAACCCAGGGAGGAATGCTATGCAGGTGTAGAAAAAGAATGTCTATCTATCAGTGTGAGCACTGCAGAAACGTCAGCATTATCTGTATGGAAGGAAATTCACTGTAGTTACAGATCACAATCCCCTAACATGTTTACACCAAGCCAGCCAGCAAAATGCCAAGTTGCTAAGATGGAGCCTAGGGTTGCAAGCATACGATATGTCAGTGCAACACTGCAGTGGGGTTAGCAATGCCAACACAGATGGGCTCTCAAGACAGGAAATGGGTAAGGTATATTCAGATAGAACTAACCCTGTCAAGCAACCTTTCTCAAGGGTCACTTGAAAAATTAGCTTGAGTTCTTCGGGGGGGAGGGGGTATGTGAAGGCTGTCAACCTAGCTAGATAGAATTTTGTAGATAATTCTATGTCATTGTAAATAATATAATCCACAGGCTTGTTTTACAAATGTAAAAAAGACAAACTGTAAGAAAACTGGCTTATATGCCTAACTTCAAAAATGTAACCACAGTGTACCCTGCTGAAAGAAAGCTGTTAAGTAAAGAATTACAACTGTGTTTGATCTCAAGCTCGGATACAGGATGTCTAGGCCAGCAAATTCTTTCTATTATTATTAATACAGAGATAATTGCCAGATTTTACACGTAAAAGTGTCTTGTATTGCTGTGGCTTCCTGGCCAAGTGCAGCTTACAAAACATGTTAGCCTGGGAACTAAAGGACAAGTGATAAAAATGATGTAATAAGAAATGACTCAGCAGTACTGGGTGTTACCAATGTAAGACTTTTTCAGAAGCAAGATTGAGCATTTTGGATTTTGTCTGAAGCTGACAACAACTCACCAGCACTTTATCTTGTAAGTAAAGTTATTTAGGACATAGTTTCTCTTAGAGTTAGATAGGAATTTAGCCAGATTAGTCTAGCTGTTTTCTATATTTATGTCAGACTATCCTACAATATTGTTTTAAAGTTCCTGTGATTTCTGAACTCTTGATTAGCACTGTTGAATTGAGGAGTATAATCTAGTGTTTTTATTATTTATTATTAAATATTTTTAAAGTAGTACTTCCATGGTGGTGCAGCGGTAGCGTTGTTGCCTTACAGCAAGAGGTTCTCCCATTCGATTCTTGGCTGGAGTACAAGGGAGTGCCTTCTGGGTAGAGTCTGCATGTCCTCCGTGCTGTTGGGTGGGCGTTCAAAAGACATGTGTACATAGGTGTGCCTTCGTTGAAGATTGAACCTCGAGCTGGCACCTCAGTGTTTGTGAAAATCTTCTGCCAGTCATTAGCGGACCGGAGTTCCGCTGTGGCAACCCCTAACCGGGAAAATCTGAAAGACAACAACATTAAATATTTTAAACCTTTCAACTGTGGCTGTTTTGTGATAATTTAAGCTCTAGAGTACTTGCATTATTTGGTGATACTGTCCAAGCCACTCCAATAGTCTTGCCATTCGCCGCACTTACTATTTGGATAACAGTAATATTGCACAGTGAAATTGGTCACCCTTTGGGAAGGACTTATAGTAGCTGATATTAGTGGTTGGTGGCAGTTGGTACTACCTTATAGTCTGGACAGAATGGGGACACAGTTAGAGAACCTGTGCCAGCCTTCCCCAGAGTATCTGTGTGTTTATATATAAATTAAATCTTAAAGTGTGTGTGTGTCAGCTACTTGGGCAGGGACACGAAGCACTGGTTGGACAGAGAGGGTGCTGGAGGTTTTAGCTTGACCACTAGGCTGAGTTCTGGACTCTATAGCTGTGCCAGTGGGGAGTCTTATTGGGGATCTGGAGAGAAAGGGAGAAAGCCCGAGACTGACTGTGATCTGTGTGTGCTCTTAATGGAAAGTGTACTTTACTGTTTGTGTACTTGTTATCCCCCCAATATGCACACCCCTCACTGGTGCTAGTGGTGAGGATTGAGGCTCCTTGATTACTGGCCCAGTGCGTTGGCATCACATAGCCTATTACAGAACTATAGTTCTAGGCTGTTAAAGTATCATAGCAGTTGTTGCAGTACCATAGCTGCACCCTGTTGCAGTATCATAGCTCCAGCCTGTTAAAGTACCATACCTCCAGCCTGGTGTCATACTATAGCACCATACCCCTCAACTATCCAGGTTTTTGCAGAATGTCCAGATGTTTGTCTCATAAATGTGGTCTGTACATCTTAAAATATGTGGTTTTATGACAAATGTTTGATGGTTGAAGTCAATAAATAATGGCAGACACTTGAGTTTCAGAGTTCATATCCTTCATAAAATGTATGCTAACAGAACACCTTATAGTCTAGCAATTTTGTAAATTTACATAAGCAATATTTTACATTTGTCCATGTTTTTGGGCTTTTGACCCCCCCCCCCCCATTATCTTAGGCTTTGTCCAGATTTCTTGTGCTAAGAAGTTAAGAGGTATGCATAGTACCATTTTAAAGAAAAGTGCTGGAGTATTGGAGAAGACAAAATGTTCAATCTCCTTTATGCTTACAATTTTAATTTACATCTAGATATGCCTTGCAAACCTGTAATCTTCAAAATCCTTTTAGTTCAAAAAGTTAATGTTTATGCAGATTTTTTATAAACACTATGAGGAGCTCAAAAAGGTTTATGTAAGCAGAATACCCCTTGTCTGTCAACTTTTAAACCACGCTGCATAGATTTGAGAGTGGGAGGGGGCATTACAGAAATGATAAGTAACATGTTTATTCTTATGGTCAGGGATAATGTTATTTGTGGTAGAGGCTAGGTTACAGGGAGTGGTTTCAGTGTTCCTAGATGGATCCTGAATACTCACTACCAGATTTTGAGTGAGATATCAACCCAGCACAACAGCACAGCTGGAATCAATGTATTGTGAGAAATGCATAGAGGTTTACAAAAATGGTTATTTTCATGAATACATTAATTCTCCAGAGAGGTGTGACTGTATGAACAATAATAAATCCTTTAAATGGCTGAAGCCTTATCTCTTTCTCATGGCAGACTCACTTCAAATGGGTAACTGGCTAGCATTTCCCTGCTATTCATTTTTTTTGCCTGAACAACATGTATCACTTTCCATTTGATGCAAATAACTGCTTTTGCAACACTGCCCTTTCACAACTTACTAAGTAAAAAAAAATAAAGCATTATATGTTTTCACTTTCCAAAATTAAGTACCATTTTTCCACTTCAGGAAATTACTTCTCTGCTGTTTACAGTTGTTACTAGACCAGCCTGCATCTAGCAATGATGCTGGCCTTCTCATATAGTATGTTCAGTACATGTGCAAACAGCAACTTGATGATGTGATTGTTAACTGGCCAGATAAAGTGACTTATGAGATCTCAGGAAAATTCATTTGTATAATAACTTATGTTATCTATACTTTTGGGCCAACACTCATCACCTCTGTCATCTTATCTATTTTATCTCTGCATATATTTTATCACTCTTAATATGTTAATTTTCTTTTAGGATATTTCTCAGAACTGCACATAGTTCATCTGCTTGGCTTCTAATAATAATTCTGCTGTAGTTATATAGCTATCTGAAATATAGATTGCTGTTTGTCTTAATGCACAAACAGCTACTACAACTTATTTTTTTCCTAACCAGTATTATAAAAATAGCTGAACAGGTCTACCCAAGCAGTAAATCCTGAAATGTATATGAGTTTCCATAGAGAATATTTTTTAATGAAACCCCCTGTTTTCTGCCCATCTATTGGTTATCCTTTTTCCCTTCCTGAACTCACATCCGATCTGCTACTTTCTAGAGATTCTGGACATTTTCCTTAACCAGTAGCCCTTGACTTCTTATGACACATAGACTTAATAGCTATATAGATACTATGAATGGACAGTGGGGTGAGGGGTCTAGTGGTGAAATGGGCCCAGAAGTGTACAGAGTCCTAATCAATATGTCTAATGGCAAATGGCCTTTTCTGAACAATATGATGTGCAATTATATCAAGCATGTAATGTGTACCTCTGTGCAGTCATGCATCAAGCATCTGTCACATTCCCCCTTTGTCTCTAATAATGATGCTGTTGTGATCAAGCACTCAGCAGTAGAATCCACCCCATCCACTAAAATATGGCAGCAGACTGGTATCTACATCATACTGTTCTTCTCAGATGGCCTTTACCCTTATTCACACTCATTCCGTAACCAGGCTTCTGACTGCATAAATGAAAGCCTTGCCACTGCACTATTTGCTCAGTATGTTGTTTATTTACATATTTATTTGAAAGTTTATTGAATAAATAACTAATCCAAAGACCATTTCCAGCCCTTGACCTGAGCAGCTGGACGTCTTATTGATAAGCTCTCTACCTCATAGTTCTATGTTCTGGGTTTCAGTCCTGCCCTCCAGTCACTATGTGGGGTTTTGTTTGAGAGTCCAATCTCCCAAAACATGCTGGTAGACTGGGTACAATAAATGTTCCATATCTTAAATACATATGTTTTATTGCCATTGTCTTGTGCCCTGGGTCTTGTCTAAAATGGGTCCAAGAGAACTAATTCAGTTACCTAAGGCACACAAACAAAAAGTGAATGAAGCAATGTTCTTCATACTAAACACACATTTTGTGCAAATATTATACCCAAGGTGACTGACTGTAACAGTTTTTCCAGAACAGTCCCGGTTTGGAAGTCTCTGTCCCAGAATCCCAAACATTGTCTTTGGGTCACACAAATGTCCCAGTTTAGAATGCTCAGTCTGAATGGTGACCTGGCTTTCTAGGGTGCCCTGTCCCCCTGCTTTCCCATACTGAGCAGCTCTGGGAACTTTGCGATTTTTCAGGGATGCCATTGAGTATGGGGTAAGGTCAAATACCATCGCTGTGGCAGGAGCCTTCCAGGCTTTGCCGCCATCCATCAGTCACTCCCTCAAGGACTTCCATCAGTCACCACCGTCCATCAGTCACTCCCTCAAGGACTTCCATCAGTCACCACCGTCCATCAGTCACTCCCTCAAGGACGTCTATCAGTCACTCCCTCAAGGACTTCCATCAGTCACCGCCGTCCATCAGTCACTCCCTCAAGGACTTCCATCAGTCACTCCCTCAAGGACTTCCATCAGTCACCGCCGTCCATCAGTCACTCCCTCAAGGACTTCCATCATGGCCAGGCACCGATGAATGTACATCACTTCAAGCCTCCTGGCATGAGGCGTCTTGCCTCCTGGGTGGTGCTGTTCAGAGTGGCCTCCCCACAATGCAGGGTGAAGGCCGAGAGGCCAGCCTGCCGGCCCTGGTGTGTGCTGACATGGCAGCCCTATCTCCACTCCCATGGGGTCCGAAAGAATGGGAGTGCAGATCTGGTTTTGCAGGGTGGCCCTCAAGTGTCCCAGTTTAGGTCCTGTAACAAAATGGTCACCTTCATTATACCACCTCAGGCAGAATTCATATTTATATGGTCATTGTCAAGGACAGATAGATACAAATTACTGGTTTGCTTGATATCAGACTGCATAGACAACATTAAAGGAGTTCTGAGCTCATATGAAAAGATGAATATAAACAATTCAAGGCTAATAAGAAACTCAGAAATAAGCACTTGGATATTTCAGTGGATGTTATTTATAGTAAAGATTCACTTGACATTTTAAGGTAGAGACTCTCTTAATTTACTGCTAAAGCTTAATTCTGATGGAGATTTGTTTTCATCTGCATGCTTTCTACAGATTGAGATTACATACTCTTAAATCAGTGCAGCCATTTAAATTAAATTTGCACTCTTGACATACCATGTATTGTACAGCTGTTAAGATTATTCTGTTTTTCTTTCTGATTATTTACTTAGAAAGGTATATCAAGATAGTGACAACTCAAAATGAAATATTTCCTTGGGGTCAGGTGCTTCACCATTGAGAGTGGCATGAGGTACCAGTACACAAGAGTTTTACAGACATGTCTCATGTACTAGTATCATAGAACCAAAGCAGTAACATACAAGGCATTAGCATTTGTGTACTTGATTAAATTTATTCCAGAGTCGGTCAGTGCGAACTAGATGCCCCTGATACTTTAATCTCTACTAGAGCATGAGAAGAGTGGAAAAAAATAATTCTGCTAAAATGATCTTTTTTCTGCAACATGACTACGGTGGGGTGTTAATAGCACTTTATGTCCTTAGAAACCCTTTGGTGTGTTATTCAACGCCTCCACTTCAATGCCAAACAGCTGAATTGAGTGGCTGATGAGAAAATAAGATGATGAAAATTCATACCGTTTTATGAGTGCAGAATAAAACGTAATCTACAGTAGTGTAATGAAAAAAAAATGTGACATGACTTTTAAATGTAAGACAGAATTAGAATTTTGACAGAAAAACAGTTCTATGTATCCTAAACAAGAAGATATAACCTAAGAACTAGAAGAGCTCTTCCAGGAAATGGCACTTCACAGGAGCTAACTAAAATCCAGCAGGTATTTCAGTGTTTATCCATAACAACTATAATTTACCAAAAGACAAGTGAACGTGGGCATAGCAATTTTAAAGTGCAATACTTGGTAGCAAACTGATTTGAAAAAAAAAAATGAATTAAACTGAATCACAAAAATACTGATTGGCATTCCTACCTTTACATAGAATTTATACTGTTGCCTGATTGTTTAATAAAAAAAATGAAAAGAAAAAGTGAACAGGGATGACTGTCTGATAATACCATGTTGTCTGCTCCTCTGGTCCATGATCTCTCACCCTTCCTATATCCCTGCCAATGCCCATCTATACTCATCCAGCTTAAAAAATATATATATAATTTCTTCTCTGTTTTCTCTGAGTAGTCAACGACTGATAAGTAATGCAAATCTCTTTTCGTGATGACTGCCAAACTGAATGTTCTTCAAATTAAGCTGTTTCTTATTTGCTGCTTGTCACAGCCACCATCAATATAGAAGTACCAATGCGTAATAGGCCAAGCATTATAGGGAAATAAGGGACTGGGTAAGGGTGGTGTTAGTCCACATTTGTGGAAGGTCCATTATTTCTGTATTATATCGTAACATCCATCATTGACGGTATAAAAATATTAACAATATTGCATTAGTATTTGTAATATAGTTTTTTCAGTGCAACAAAGCTTTTTTTTTTTTTTTTTTTTAAGACGTTCTGAAAAAAAGTAGCCCTATAGCCCCTAACAAAGAATATAATATTTGAAAATGCGAGGAAGCAAGGAGAATTCTACCAGTTCTCTCTCACCAATACTTCTCTCCCTGCACACTTTGAATGGTTTTGAGTTTGTGAGCTATTTACTTTATTTTTATATCATTATTTTACTGTGCCTTTTAATTTTCCCCATTTGGTTTCCTATATTCAAGCTGTGAAATCCATATTTCCTTGTGATTTGCTTATTTGCGGTTCTGCCTGCTCATTAGTTTGAGTAATGATCAGCAGTGCTGTTACTTTTTAACGATGTAATGATCGTCAGTACACTTACTTTTAAAGCATTGTGCAGCTTTTGTGGGTTGCTGTTTTAGTTTAAGTAGATGAAAGCATTTGTCTAATCAAAAGCTGGTGAGTCACAGGAGCATTTATTTATTTTTTTCAGTTTTTTTATTTCCACCGAATTGCCTGCCAACCATAGGCTTTCATTACACATTCATTCCTCATGGGTGACAGTCAGCTTCATGACCATTAAGGTTTTCCTGGTATGAATCCAACCCCCACTCCCAGCAGAGGGAGTATGAGAAGAGGCCACTACACTCTCTCTGTGTAAGTACACAGTTCAGTTCACATATAATGTAGACTACCACAAGTTTGGAGAGCTGTAGATATGCCTCCAGGCCATTTGCATCCAGCACCCCTTTTTCAAGGGTTTATGGTATTCTTGTGACTCAGGCCATCCAACTTCCCCAAGGGTAGGCACACAAATCTTCCCCATGCCAGAACCAGCAGATGTCTAAGCTACTACTCAAACATGAGTCATATGGGTCATAGTCAGGGCTTTAGCCCTACAACAGTGGAGTGAGCTCAAGACTATTTTATGTAGGAAGCAGAAGATATGCAAGGGCACATTTTATTACTTATAGATTCATAGATTAGTACTAAGCTAACTGCCCTTACGAGCCATTTTAAGCCTTGCTAATTATCCTTTGTGAGACTCAAGCCCTGCACCTTGTGTTTGTAAGGCAAACACCTTAACCATTCGGCCACCCTCCCAACCCCATTATTTAATTGTTTGCTTAATTTCCTTACAGACTGTTTTTAAGGGAAATAAATTAGCTACTTATTTTCATTTCCATTTTCCTTTAGATGGTATTATGTGTTGTCTATAGTGCAGAGTGCAGAAGGCTGCCATCTGCTGTATTGTGCAAACTACATTTAAGGCTGTGCTGGTGAGTTCCTGCTGTGTTCAGTGAGCATTGTGAAAGTTAAATGCATTTTTTAGTCCATTTATTTATAATTTTGCAGAGCTGTATTGAAGAGGGATTCTTGTAGAAGTATCTGTGGCAGACATTTAGGTAGATGTTTATTGACACCTCCCCCACCCCAAAGATACATGTAGATGTAGCAGTATAGTATTTCATTAGAGCTAAACCATAGTTACTGCCTGTCAAACATTGCATCTCAGTGCAAGGATGTGACAGGGAACATTTCTTGTACCCTAAGATACTGCTTTTGGAAAATAAGTATGCTGCATGAAACAGTGTTGACTGTTATCTGCATGGCATGCAGGGAAACTGAATAGGTATCCTTCACTGGAGCTTTATATCCTGTATATTTTGTGTGAGAGTTAAACAGATTATTAGTGGGTGCTATAATTAAGAAACTTTATCAAAGGGGAAGATACGGTGACATAATGAATTTTTTCCTTATGGACATGGGGATTTAGTGCCATAAGTAGGTGCTTCCTTCCTGGGGCAGACTTTTCCTCCCTGGGGTTCAATTTCTGCATTATTATAAATGGAATCTAAGAATCATAGCGCTGCGTTTCATGAGTGAAAAAAATTGTTGGCAACATGAAATATTTTTCCCTTGACAGTGTGTCATACGGGTTAAGTGCTGTAAATAGGGGCCATTTTATATTTTGAAATAATATTGGGTTTTTTTTGCACTTTCTGACTTACTTTCATCTTGAATGCATACCACCCCCGTTCCTGTCAATGCAAGACTTTCTCACATTTGGCAGCATATGCCTTTGTTTTCACTGGTGACACTAGGCAGAGCAAATGACAGTGAGTCACTCAGAGTTGCACTACTGTAAGTGAGTCACAAGACAGGACAATGCACTATCAAGCACTTCGTCACAAGTGTTACATGCGCAGAGCAGGAGCAGTAGCAAGCAGACGGGTCACACATCCACAACTTCTTCACAGTCTAAAACTTCTTTGTAAGTTTGGAAATGGAAGCAGCCACCAAAGTTTACATTTGATGCAGAGACACTGTGATGAGAGCCTATTAGAACACAGTCAATATGAAGGCCAGAAACTACAATTCCATCAGCACCCATGGTAATCCAGCCTTGGGTTATTCTTCTTCTTCTTCTTCTTCTTTTGGCTGCTCCCATTAGGGGTCGCCACACCAGATCAACTGTTTCCATTTCTTCCTGTCCTCTGCATCTTGCTCTGTCACACCAACCACCTGCATGTCCTCTCTCACCACATCCATAAACCTTATCTTAGGCCTTCCTCTTTTCCTGTTACCTGGCAGCTTCATCCTTAGTATCTTTTTCCCAATATACTCTGCATCCCTCCTCAACACATGTCCAAACCAACGTAATCTTGCCTCTCTGACTTTGTCTCCAAACCTTCCAACCTGGGCTGACCCTCTAATATACTTATTCCTAATCCTGTCCATTCTCGCCACACCCAGTGCAAATCTTAACATCTTCAACTCTGCCATGTCAAGCTCTGACTCCTGCCTTTTTGTCAATGCCACTGTCTCCAACCCATATAACATAGCTGGTCTCACTACCCTCTTGTAGACCTTCCCTTTCACTCTTATTGGTACCCGTCTGTCACAAATCACTTCTGAGACTCTTCTCCATCCACTCCATCCTGCCTGTACTCTCTTCTTCACCTCTCTTCCACACTCACCATTACTCTGAACTGTTGATCCCAAGTACATAAACTCATCCACCTTCACCACCTCTACTCCCTGCATCTACACCATTCCTCTATCCTCCCTCTCATTCACACAGATATATTCTGTCTTAGTCCTGTTGACCTTCATTCCTCTTTTCTCTAGAGCATATCTCCACCTCTCCAGGGTCTCCTCCACCTGTTCCCTACTCTGACTACAGATCACAATGTCATCTGCAAACATCATATCTTAATACAGCATTAATATACAGATTTAGGAGCCGGGCATGGAAATTTGTGGCTGTCCTCTGTTTTCTTGATTTGTGATTCCTTAGAAGCAAACACAGTGATTTATTGAGACTATGCTGCACAGTTTGAGATAGTTTCTCCTTCCTCCAATGTTGTATAACTGTGGGGTTGGTTTATACAAGTCTTGGTGGTTGAGGGGGCTTGCTCCTATGTGGGTAGTGCAGGGGAACTAAGTTGGATCTGTCCCATTGCAACGAATGGCACAGATGTGTGTTTATAGGTTATGATTACAGAAGAGATTTCCCAGTGATCTATTTTCTTGTATTCCACAGCAGAATGGAAAGTTATCCTTGGAAAGTTTTAGGTTAAGAAGTATTTATCAGCAAAGTAAATTCAATCAGGCAAGTAAGGAGGAAACAAAATTCCATGTGTGTGGATTTCACGGAAACATATTCCTTTAGCTCGGTGACAGTAGAAGTAAGTGGCTGGTGGATTTCAAAGTGAGAAATCAGGATTATTGTTGTTGTTATTATTGCTGCTATTATTATTATTATTATTACTATTTTTTTATATGTGTGATATATGTGCATATATATATTTGGGTCTACTACTTTACAACAAATTGTCACTTAAATGAAAACGAAAAGTAGAACCCCACTTCAACGAAAGTGCACTCTCACTGAAGTCTAGGCACCCGATCGCCTCACAAATAAAAAATAAATAAATAAATAACAAAAACATGCTTTTGCAGGGGGGCAAGCCCCCCCTTAAATATACCAACTCCGAGATCGCACTACAGTGAGGAAAAGGGAATATTCCCATTCCGTACTGTATTGTGATCTCTGTAGTCAGTTTTCGAAATTTCAGTACTTCGAACAAGTGGGTTTGTACAAATGAAGTTCAAAGTACTGAAACTTCGACCAAAAACAGTAGACCCCTATATATATATATATATATATATATATATATATATATATATATATATATATATATATATATATATATAGCTCCCCTGCACACCCTACTTAAATATTCTAACTCCAAGGTCGCACTACATATACAAACACACGAAACACCACCACACACCTACATTCCCCTCACATACACACATGACAGTCACAACACACACTTAGTGAAATACGAAAAAACAGCAACTGTTGAAACTTCAACACGTAAACACGATCCCCGAACAGAAATCTGTCAGTACTATAAGTAACGCACTATGAGATAGCGTACTCAACAAGGACTTGTCCTTGTTGAGTACGCTATCTCATAGTGCGTTACTTATAGTACTGATAGGATTTCTGTTCGGGGATCGTGTTTTTGTGTTGAAGTTACAACACACACTTACACACTAAACCCTATCCAACACATTTAAATATAGATATTTACCTGACCTTCCACCATACCGCAACACCAGAAGCGCGAATGTCAAACTCCTGATGATCGGGATTTTGAAATTTGCGCTTCTGGTCTTTCGGTAATTAGGGGTTTCGGCTATATAATCTCAAAAGTTTGAAATTCGGCATTTCAAACTTTCGAGATTATGTAGTGATCCCATATATATATATTCCTGTCTCAATTCTCATAAATTGCTCAATTAGCGAATCCATACTTCCTAGTCTCTGGAAAAAATTCTATAACATTCCCATCCGCAAAGGTGGAAACTCTGTTGAGCTTTCTATCGACCTGTTGCCACACTCTCTCCCCTCTCAAACATTCTTGAACACTGTATCCACAAACAACTTATGGCCTAT
This sequence comes from Protopterus annectens, assembly GCF_019279795.1. NCBI lineage: Eukaryota > Metazoa > Chordata > Ceratodontiformes > Protopteridae > Protopterus > Protopterus annectens. The sequence continues at coordinate 1,092,018,971 of NC_056743.1, read as the reverse complement.
CTTATTCATAAAATCCTGTTCACCCCAACCCAGCATGGTGTTTGCCCCACCACAGCACCACTACTTCTCTAATCTCCTTCACTAACTCCATCTGCCATGCTAGAGATATCAACAAACTTGTATCCTGTCTCTTTCTTGATCTTTCCAAAGCCTTTGACACTGTCTTTCACCCTACCCTACTCTCCAAACTTTCTCAACTTAACCTCTCTTTAGCTACTATTTCCTGGTTTAATACCTACCTTACTGACTGACAACAATACGTCAGATGGCTGTCAGCTCTCTCACCCTTTCTCCATATCAAAATGGGAGTCCCACAAGGCTCAGTTCTAGGCCCCCTTCTCTTTAGTATCTTCACTAGCCAACTTTATACATCCTGTCCTCAGTCATCCCTCATACAGTTTGCAGACAACTCTGCTATCATCTCCTTTGCTGACAACCTCTCTGACCTTCTATCTGTGACACAAGAATCTTTCAACCTTACAGAATCTTGGCTCACTAGCAGTCAACTTATACTCAACCCCAAAAAGCCAAAACTTCTGCTCCTCCTCCCCCAAAACATCTCCCACCTTAAATCCTCCTTTACCATCTCTTCCCTCAATAACACAGTTATCAAACCAGATACCCACACTAAGTAAGATCCTAGGGGTAATCATAGATGACCAACTTAAATTTGACCTTCATGTACTCCATAGTATAAAGAAAACCCACCAAAAGCTCGGACTTCTTTACAGAAACAAACGGTTCCTGGCAACTGACTCCAGGATCTCATTTGCTCAAACTTACCTTCCCCCTCACCTCTTCTACAGTTCTCATATCCTCAAAAAAATTACAGTCCTCACTACTTTCCAAAATCAAAACCACCTATAATAAAGTTGCTTTATTTGCCACCTATCTCCCTTCCAAAACCCACCACTGCCATGCCCTTAGGGCACTCAGCTGGCAGGAGTTTCCTCACCAGCTCCTGCTTCCTCAACGTCTCGTAATCCACTCTATGCTTAACAAGCCCTCATCTTCTCCTAACATCTCCTCACTGGTCTCCCTTTATATCTCCCTCAACTTCTATGAAGCTCTGACCAATGTCTCCTACAGATACATAAACCTAAGAAAACTATTGGCAAAATTCTATACAGTTACTTCTGTGCTCTATCATGGAACAAGCTTCCAGTGATGGTCAGAAATATCACCCCCGGTCCACAAGTTTAAGAAAGCTCTCAAAAAACACCTGTCCAGCACTTGGATCTGTCACTGTAATCATCCTGCCTGAATCCCCTTCCCTGCCCCCTACCCCTTACCTTACTTTCTTTACCTGTCTTAGCTCCACCTCATCCCTCCAAATTAACTCTTCTTCATTACCATTAACTCATCTTATTACATCATGCTCTCCTACTTCTATCTTCCTATACTACTCTGTACTTACAATCTTCCGCCTGCATCCTCCTTATAATCTTTGCTCTCACAATAAAATTCTACAGCTCTGGTAACCATAACTCTAACTGCCTTTAACTGGCTCAGTTGTCCACTGACAACAGTAACAAAACATTTACTACCTCATTCTTGCTATTACATGGCCTCAATTTCTAAAGCATCTATACTTGTTTTTCAAATGTCTGCATAACTGTTGCCCCC